>NC_086104.1:102482914-102705443 GCF_963921235.1 Mobula hypostoma
TGGCATGAACATTGACTTCCCTAACTTCCGTTAATGCCCCTCCTCCCCTTCTTAGCCCATCCCTTATTTATTTATTATTCCCCACCCCCCCTTTTTTCTCCCTCTGTCCCTCTCACACTAACTCCTTGCCTGCTCTCCATCTTCCTCTGGTGCTCCCCTTCCCCTTTCTCTCTCCCTAGGCCTCCCATCCCATGATCTTCTCCCTTCTCCAGCCTTGTATCCCTTTTGCCAATCAACTTTCCAGCTCTTAGCTCCATCCCTCCCCCTCCGGTCTTCTCCTATCATTTCAGATCTTCCCCCCCCCCCCAAACTTTCAAATCTCTTACTATCTCTTCCTTCAGTTAGTCCTGATGAAGGGTCTCAGCCAGAAAAGTCGACTGTACCTCTTCCTATAGATGCTGCCTGTCCTGCTGCGTTCCACCAGCATTCTGTGTGTGTCACAATAAAGTTCTTTTTTCTATCCCTCCTCTATATGTCATAACAAGCACAAACACACCTTCAACGTTGATTCCTAATTTAATTGGTTTGGCACAATATTGTGAGCTAAGGAGTCCGTTCCTGTCCTACACTGTTCTATGTTCCACTCACACAGATGATGGTGGCTCTACCCCCTTCACCATCTCTCTGCACCTTTTTAATGAAACAGAAAATGCCGGATTTGTTCACTAGATCAGATGGTAGCTGTGCAGAAAGAAAGAACATGAACAGTCACCAAAACTAGAAAAGTGTGCATTCAACTCTGGTCATCCAACCCATTGTAAAAAGGATGTCAAGATTTTGGTGAGGGTGCAGAAGATGTCTTACAGGATACTGCCTGGATTAAAAGTAATGTACTGTGAGGAAAGGAGGGATGAACCTGGGTTGTTATCTCTGGAATGGCATAGGCTGAGAGAAGACCTGATAGAAGTTTATAACATTATAAGAGCCTCCATCAGGAAGGAGGTACCATAGTATTAGGACATGGACTGTTAGGATGGAAATTAGCTAGGCCATGAGACTAAGGAACTCTCTGCCACCATCCAGGTCTCATCGCATATGAAAAGCCAGTAGCGTATAATGTTAAGTTTTTTTATTTGTGTCATAAATGTACTTTATTATTTGCTAATTTATTTGTGATTATCTTATGTATTGTGTGTGAGTTGTACTGTGTTGTGCACCTTGGTCTCGAGGAATGTTGCCTCATTTGGTGGTATACATGTACACAGTTAAATGACAATAAATTTGAACTTTAATGAATAAACTCTTCTCGGGCTACCAGCCAGGAGGAGTTATTGATTCTTCAGGGATTGTAAACAAGATGGGAGAGTGATAGGATGAGGACTAACCAATCAGGAGGGATAGGTTACAGGGGGGATAAATACCAACAGACTAGATATGCCTAAACATCACCCCCGAAGATGGCAGAGTTTGCCATCGAAATGCCAATTAGAATTAATATCTGTACCCAGCTGGAAGCCCAAGAAGAGTTTATTTGTCACACTCGCTGGGAAAGCATTAGACCCTTTTTTTAACTTTTTAAACTTTAATTTGAGAGGCATAGATAAACAGCCAGTAACTTTATCCAAGGGTCAAAATAACTAATAGTAAAGGACATGCATTTGAAGTGATAGTGCGTTAGTTCAAAGGAAACAGAGAGTGATAGGTACCTGAAATGTTCTGCCAGGGGTGGTACTGGAGGAATATATGAAAGAAGTATTTAAGGGGCTCTGTGATTAGCATATGAATGTACAGAAAATGAAGGAAGTGGTCACTGTGTAAGCAGAAGGAATTAGTTTAGTTAGAGATTTAATTACTAGTTTAATTAACTGAGTACAGCATTGTGAGCTTAAAGGCCTGTTCCATAAGACATAGTCTTATGCTTCTACTGGTCTATGAATTTATGTTAAGAGAAAGAAATTTGAAACTGCACAGAATGAGGAGAGGGACAGAGACATCACATGCAAGAGGGTGGAGAACAAGAGAGATTGACAAAGTAATGATGAATGTGGCTTAAAGAACATGGCAAAGGGCAGGGAGATGTCATCAACTTGAAATGATAACTCTTTTTCACTTTGTGTTGATGCTGCCTAAACCTGCCATTTACAGCATCTGTAGCATTTTGCTTTTAAACCCAAGCATTTACTCACTTTCTCAGCCCAGAGATGCTATCTGCACTGCTGATTATTCCCAGCATTTCTTTCATCTCTGTACTCATGCCACTGGTAACATTGTAGAGATTATAGAAATAAGGATAATTTTATCTCAAATGTAGAAGGTTAGGAGGTGATTTGATTGAAGTTTTCAAGATATAATCCAGATAAGCCTTTCACAAAAGAAATCACAAAACACATGCTTCTGCACATATTTTGCTAGAGCAATGGAACCCCAATCTAGAAACAGTAACTAGTACTTGGTCATTTGGTAATTTTAAACCTATGGTGATAGAATTCTATTTTCAAAAGTTCAAAGTAAATTTATCAAAGTACATGTATGTCAGCATACACTACTCTGGATTTATACTCTTGCAGACATATTAAAGCAGATACAAAGAAATATAATGGAATCAATGAAAAACTACACACAAAGACAGATACACAATATACAAAAGAGGAGAAACTGTGCAAATACAACAAATAATAAATAATTAAGCAAAAACAATATTGAGAAGATCAGTTGTAGAATCCTTGAAAGTAAGTCCATAGATTGTGAAATCAGTTCAACGTTGGGGTGAGTGAAGTTACCCATGCTGGTTCAGAAGGTTGATGGTTGAAGGGTAATAAATGTTCCTGAACCTGGAGGTGTGGGTCCTGAGGCTCCTTCCCAATGCCAGCAGCAAGCAGAGAGCATGGCATGGATGATGGGGGCCCTTGACGATGGATGCTGTTTCCTTGTGGCAGCACTGCTTGTAGATGTGGTCAATGGTGAAGAAAAAGTAAGAAATAGTCACAGATTGGCCATTATCTTACCCCGCCTAGACAGTTTCAGGAACTAACCAACCATCACATTTAAGGAGGTATTTCATAATCTTCAAAGATATATTCCATTGAGCCATAATAACGGTGATCTAGCTGTGGTTAACTAAAGAGATTCATGGTGGCTTCCAATAGAAGGAAAAGCCATGAAGCTTCATGAAAATTAGTGCCATGTTTAAAGGGTTGGGAAAATTTACAAAGTAGGGAATGACTGAAAAAATAAAGGAGAACACAGATCATGAGAGTAGTAAAAATAAAACATTAAATGTTCTAACAACATTATAAATGAAAAGAGTAAATAAGGTAAATATCCCATCCTCTCTCTACAGAATGAGGCCGGGAAATAAAGAAATAGCAGAGACCTTGAACAACTTTTTGTAATCTCACTTCACAGTGGAAGACACTAAAAGCATCCCAATAATAGTGAAAAGATAAATAGGGCAATATGAATAGAGGAATTTAAAAGTTCCAAAGCTGCTGGGTGTCAACATACTGATGCAATTACAAAGAAGGCATTGGGAGTTTAAGAAGATATGGTATGTCAAGACTCTAGCAAATTTCAAAGGTTTCAAAGGTACATTTAACATCAGAGAAATGTATAGAATATACATCTTGAAATGCTTGTTCTTTGCAACCATCCATGAAAACAGAGGAGTGCCCCCAAAGAATGGATGACAGTTAAATGTTAGAACCCCGAAGTTCCCCCCAGTTCCCCTCCCTCCCACGTGTAAGCAGCAGCAAGCAACGATCCCTCCTCCCTACATTAGCAAAAAAAAAAGCATTGGCACCCGCCACCGAGCACAAGCGTAAGCAAAGCAACGGCAAAGACACAGACTTGCAGTAATCCAAAGACTACATTGTTCACCCGGTATTCGACATACCACAGCTCACTCTCTCTCGAATAAGGGAGAGAGAGATGTCCCCATTTCACAGCGAGATGGGAGACATAACAAACAACTTGCTGGTCTACGATATTAAAAGTCCATTGCATCGCTTCTCCAAGCTCTGCGCCCAAAGATCTCGGGTCTCTGGGCACACAGCTAGAGATCTTCTGTTTCCAATGACACACCAATCTCCTGCAGAGGCACCGACCTCTGATCCTCATTTCCAGAGCCATGAGATCCCAGGCCTCCAAAGGCGAGCAGAGCTCTCAGGCCAAGCCCTTGGGGTGCCGAACAATGGCCAATTGTGGAACCCCGAAAGCCGGTTCTTTCCCGCGAAGTACCATAGTCAGCGTGTAACTCCAGGCCAGGGTCTTCCAAAGAACCCTGAAAGGGAAAAATAGAGATATTAAAGATGGAAATAGAGCTGTTTGCGAAGATGCAAGCTCCGCCTTCTATAGATGTATCATGGACAGCATTTTATTTGGTTGCATCAGCATCTGGTATGGAGCGGCCATTGCACAGGATCTGATAAGGTGGTAGAGGATTGTAAACTCAGCAAGCTCCAACATGGACAAAAGCTTCTCCATCATCAAGGACATCTTCAAAAGGCAGCGTCCATCATTAAGGATTCCCACCACTCAGGACATGCCCTTTTCTCATTACTGCCATCATCAAGGAGGTACAGGAGCCTGAAGACACATTCAACATTTTATGAACAGCTTCTTCCCCTCTGCCATTAGATTTCTGAGCGGACAATGAGCCCATGAATACTACCTCATTATTTTTGCTCTCATTTTGCACTATTTAATTGTTATATATATTTCTTACTTTTACGTATGTACTTCAGTGGCAGGTAGGAGATATGTTGTTACAAAAGGAAGTGTAAGGCACTTCTTTCCTCCACTAGCCTGCAAGTCACTCTCAGACAAGGCGTAGCTGCTACTTTGCTCCCCTGAGCAGGGTCACGTAAAGCCATGGGAGCAGGTGATGGATGGTCGTGTGAGCAACTGTGCATATCACAAGTCCTGGTTATGCGACCACCGACGCCAGGCAGACAATCTCAGAAGAGTATTGATAATGGCTGGGTTCACCCATCTTCTAAAGATACTGCCCAAAAGAAGGTAGTGGCAAACCTCTTCTGTAGAAAAAATTGCCAAGGACAATCATCATCATGGATAAACAATGATCACCCACGCCATACAACATTTCACATAATGATGACGATGATGAAGAATTCATGTATTGCACTGTACTACTGCCACAAAACAACAAATTTCATGACATCAGTGATAATAAACCTGATTCTGAACTAATGGGACCAAAGGTTTGCAAGGATAATTGCAGAAGGTAAGAGCTCAAGGTTTTGGGGATTAAAAGAACATAACAGCATGTAGAGGATTGGTTAGCAGATAAATAAGATATTTGGAGCACCACAGGAGTAAATGCTGGGGCCTCAACTATTTACAATCTAAAGTAGTCTTTGACAGATATTCTGAGTGTATGGTTGCCAGAAATGACAATACAATGGTAGGTAGGAAAGTACATCTTGAGAAGAACACAAAGTGTTTTCCGATAATTCCCCCCCACCACCACACCCCTTCTCCCTTTCTGAATTTCAGATTCTGGCTTCCCTCTTATCCTGTCCCTTTTCTTCAACCTGCCTATCACCTCATGCTGGTAACCCTCCTTCTTCTCTTTAACCCATAGTTCCTTCTCCCCTCTTCTTCAGCCCTTCACCTTTTCCATTCTGCTCAGCTTCTCAATTCATCCCCCCTCTCCCACCCATACACCTTCCCCTCACCTGGTTTTATCTACCCAGCTCGTACTCCTCCATCCCCATCCCCACTTCCCTGCCAGTCCTGATGAAGGCTCTTGGCTCAGATCTTCGACTGTTTATTCCACTCGGTAGGTGCTGCCCGACTTGCTGAGTTCCTCCAGCATTTTATGCATTTCCATCATCTGCAGAATCGTTCCTGTGTAGCTCACTGGAAATGTGAAATTCAGCAAACTGGGAGAAAGAATTCTAACGTAGAATTTGGCTTCAATGGAGAGAGAATAAAGTACATTGCAATATACGCTTTTTTAAAATCGGAAATGGAGTTTAAAAGTAGGGAAGACTTGCTATAAATACACTAGATGTTGGTGAGACCACACCTGGACGACTGCATACAGTTCTGGTCTTAAGAATCAGAGCATCATGTAGCACAGAAATGGTCTCTTTGGCATACCACATCTATGCCAATATTTCTTGCCCATTTACACTGGCTCAATTTGGCTGCATTAGGTCTGTATCCTCCTGTGTCATGCCCATTCAAGCATCAATTTATGTTTATTAGAGATACAGCATGGCAACAGGCCCTTCAAGTCCAAGAAGCCCACACCACCCAATTACACCCATGTGACCTACTAACCCGCACATCTTTTGAATGTGGAAGGAAACCAAAGCATTTGGAGGAAACCCACACAATCATGGGGAGAATATACAAACCCCTTCAGAGAGTGCAGGAGTTGAACCCAGGTCTCTGATGTATTTAGTCTGTCTAAATATCACTTAAAAATGCCACCTTTTCTTCAGGCAACAAGTTCCATACCTTAAACCTATGCCCTCATGTTTTTAGATTCAGCTACCATGGGCACTTATCTAGACTATGTATTCTATATACCTCTATCAGGTCATCCTCCCCCTCCTTTTGCTTCAAGAAACAATGTCCAGCCTATCCAACTAATCCCCACTACAATCCTCCAATCCAGAAAACATTCTTGTGAATCTCCTCTGCATTTTTTCCATCACTATGACATCCTTCCATACTGTGCCAACCAAAATTGCACACAATACGCCAAATACAGTCTAACCACTGTTTTATGAAGATGCAACATAGCGTCGCAATTTTTTTATTCTAATACCTGAGCTGTGAAGATGAGCATGCTGTTTCAGAAACATGAGATTCTGCAGATGTTGGAAATTTTGAACATGCCGTATGACTTTTACACCACCAAATCTATGAGGCCCTCCGTTGGTCGAGATTAGCCATGGATATTGTGTCCCAGCTGTCTATGTGATACGCAAGCCAGAGCTGTACAATATGGAGAGCAAGCTTTTGCCCATGTAGCAGGCTCCCCCTCTCCAGGCAGCTGATGAATCCAAAGGAATGGCAGAGACTTATACAGCTTGTTGCCAGCAACATCGCAAGAGTTGCTTGTTAGTGTTGAACTCAACTTAGGATAGTCTTAAGGGCTCCAGCAACAGACTTTTCCTCGGGGTTTACTCCCAAAGCCTTTCCCTACGAGTGGGTATAGCTGTAAGGCAGCAGAGGCTTTTGATCAGAGTTTTCCTTCTCCTAGATGAACACGACTGATGAGCCCCATCTGCCCAAAGAGACTGGCCCTTCTCCTGTCAGCGGAAACAGTTTTGCCAGACTTAGTAGCTAAGCCACACATGAAAGCCAAGAGCTGGATTTGGTTGTTAGAGGCTATTTGAAACACGCTCCATTGGGAGCATTTAATAGGTCATGGGAGCTCATCTCCATTATCTCCTCAACCTTAAGGCACCAACTACCATATCTTTCTTTTTATTTAAGTAGGAAAAGACCTGCATTTCACAGCTTTGATAACTTTACTGATTTCATTCCTCACATTAGAGGGTCAACTTAGAAGAAAACATTAGACCAAAGTCTCTGGGCCTTGATGGACTTCATCATAGAATCTTAAAAGTAGTAATTGATAATGCTAGTTTTAATTCAAATTTTTTTAAATCAGGGAAAGTTATATTTGATTGTAAAATAGCATATGCAAATCTTAAATTTTGTTTAAAAGAGTAGGGGCCAAAATGTAGGAATTATTTACCAATTAGATTAATTGCCGTCAGAAGAAAAATCTTGGAAGATGTAATTAAAAATATATTTCAATAAATTCAAGGTAATCAAGCAAAATCAATACAGTTTGGAGAAAGGGAGATCTTGTCTGATAAGGTCATTGAATCAGTCACATATTCTTTGGCTAAAAGGGATCCAATGGGATTAAGCTTTCCCAAAGGTGCCACGTCAAAGATTATCGCAGAAAAGAAAGAGGTTAATTTTTATTATGGATCAAAAGATTGATCAAAAAAGAAATAAAAGAGGCAGCAGAAATAGATAGCAACATGTAATGAATAACAAACCCAAGAAAATCTACAGGTGCTCGAAATCCAAAGCAAAACAAATGAACGAGGAACTCCACAGGCCAGGCATTATCTATGGAAAGGATTAAACAGTCAACATTTCAGGCCAAAACCCTTCATCAGGGGCTTGGCCTGTTTTTCCATAGATGCTGCCAAGCCTGCTGAGTTCCTGTAAAATGTAATGAATGGTATGCTATTAGTATGCTCGGTCTTTAAATTATTACAATTTATATAAAAGACACCAAAGGTACGGATGCTAAATTTTCTGATAAGGTAGATGAGGAAATCATTTTGTGAAGAGGAAAAGGAAGCTACAAAGAGAAATTCTGAGTGGTCAAAAGACCCAGTAAATAAAGCATAACGTGCGACGGTTCTACGCATTGGCAGCAAAACTTTCAACATAAAACATTATCTCAGTAGTGAGAGGTTGAAGAGCTTAAAGACAAATGAATTTGGTTGTCTGACTGCATGATTCACAAAAGGCTCATATGCAAGTATTACAAAAATTAGAAAATAAGACATAGGTGTACAATTAGGTCATTCATCCCATTGAGTCTGCTCCATCATTCCATCATGGATGATTCCGGATCCCAGTTAAGCCCATCCACCTACATTCTCACCATATCCTTCAATGCCCTGACCGATCAGGATGCTATCAACTTCTGTCTTACATATACCCACGGACTTGATCTCCACCACACTGTGGCAGAGCATTCCACTGATTCAATACTTCCTGACTAAAAAAAATTCCTCTTCAACTCTGTTCTAAAGGTTTGCCTCTCAATTTTGAGGCTGTGCCCTCAAGGTCTGGACAACCCCACCATAGGAAACATCCTCTCCACATCCACCTCATCTAGTCCTTTCAACATTCTGTAGCTTTCAATGAGATCCTCCTGCATTCCAGTGAGTACAGGCACAAAGCAGCCAAATGCTCCTCTCTGTGTTAACCCCTTCATTCCTGAAAACATCCTTGTGAACCTCTCCAATGACAACACATCCACTCTGAGATACAGGGCCCAAAACTGCTGACAATACTCCAAGTGCAGCCTGACTAGGGTCTTATAAAGTCTTATCATTATCTCCTGGCTTTTATATTCTATTCCCCTTGAAATAAATGCCAACATTGAATTTGCCTTCTTTACCACAGAGTCAACCTGAAAACCTGAAAGACTTCTGGGAGCCTTGCACAAGGAATCCCAAGTTCCTCTGCACCTCTGATGATTGAAGCTTCTCCCCATTTAATAGATAATAGTCTGCATTATTGTTCCTTTTACCAAAATGCATTATCATACAATTCCTAACATTGTATTCTATCTAACACTTTTTTGCCTATTTTTCCAATTTGTCTATGTCCTGCAGCAATTGCATTACTTCCTCAGCACTCCCTACCTTTCTACCTATCTTTGTACCATCCACAAACTTTACCACAAAGTTATCAATTCCATTATCCAAGTTATTGATAAACAATGTGAAAAGTAGCTGTCCCAATACTGACCCGAGGAACACCATTAGTGACCGGCAGCCAACCAGAAAAGGCCCCCTTTATTCCTACTTGCTGCTTCCTGCCTGTGAGACATTCCTCTATCCATGCTAGTATCTTTCCTGTAATGCCATAGGATTTTATCTTGTTAAGCAGTCTCATGTGTGGCACCTTATCAAATGCCTTCTGAAAATCCAAGTAAATGACATCCACTGCCTCTCCTTTGTGCACCCTGTTTGTTACTTCCGCAAAGAACATTAACAGATTTGTCAGGTACGATTTCCCTTCACAGAAACCATGCTGACTTTAACTTATTTTATCACTAGTCTCCAAGTACCCCAAAACCTCATCCTTAATAATAGACTCCAACATTTTACCAACAACCGGGGTTAAACTAACTGGCCTATAATTTATTTTTGCCTTCCTCCCTTCTTAAGGAGTGAAGTGACATTTGCAATCTTCCAGTCCTCTGGGAGCATGCCAGAATCAAGTGATTCTTGAAAGATCATGACCAATGCATCCATTATCTCTTCAGCAACCTCTCTCAGGACTCTGGGATGTCCATCTGATCCAGGTGACTTATCTGCCTTACAACCTTTGAGCTTGCCTAGCACTTTTTCCTTTGTAATAGCAATGGCACTCACACCTGCTCCCTGACACTCATGGACCTCTGGCTCATTGCTAGTGTCTTCCGCAGTGAAGACTGATGCAAAGTACCGACTAAGTTCCTCTGCCATTTGTCTCCGATGACTACCTCTCCAGCTTCATTTTCCAGTGGTCCAATATCAACTCTACCTCCCTTTTACTCTTTATATAACTGAAAAAACTTTTAATATCCTGCTTTATTTTATTGGATAGTTTGCCTTCATATTTCACCTTTCCCCTTCTTATAGCTTCTTTAGCTCCCCTTTTGTTGTATTTTAAAAGCTTTCTAACCATCCAAATTCCAACGTACTTTTGCTACCTTACATGCCTTTCCCTTGGCTTTTATGCAGTCCTTAACATCCTTTGTCAGCCACGGGTACCTGCCAGTTGAGAACAACTTCCTCTGTGCACCTTGTGAACTATTCCCAGAAACTTCATCCATCTCTGCTCTGCTGTCATCCCTGCCAGTATCCCCGTCCAATCTACCTGAACAACCACCTCTCTCATGCCTCTGTAATTCCTTTTATTCCATTGCAATCCTGATACATCTGACTTATGCTTCTCCCTCAGTATGAATCCAATCATATTATGATCACTATCTCCTAAGGGTTCCTTTACATTAAGCTCCCTAGGAAGATCTGGGTTACTACACAACACCCAATCTAAGATAGCCTTTCCCCAAGTAGGCTCAAGCACAAGCTGCTCTAAAAAGCTATTTCGAAGGCATTCAACAAATTTGCACTCTTGTTATCCGACACCAACCTGATTTTTCCAATCTTCTTGCATATTGAAGTCCCTCATTACAATTGTGTCATTCCCCTTATTACATGCCTTTTCCAGCTCCCTTTGCAAGCTCAACCTCACATCTTGGCTACCATTTGGCGGCCTATATATGATTCCCATAATAGTTACTTTACCCTTGCAATTTTTTCACTCTATCCAGAAAGATTCAACATTCTCTCACCTTATATCACTTCTTTTTAAGGATGTAATTCCATCTCTTAACAACAGAACCACATCACCACCTATGCCTTCTTGCCTGTCCTTTTGATACAAAGTATATCCTTTGATGTTAAGCTCCCAACTATGGCCTTCTTCAATGATGCCC
Organism: Mobula hypostoma; assembly: GCF_963921235.1. Lineage (NCBI taxonomy): Eukaryota > Metazoa > Chordata > Chondrichthyes > Myliobatiformes > Myliobatidae > Mobula > Mobula hypostoma. The sequence continues at coordinate 102,494,139 of NC_086104.1, forward strand.
ACAATGTTATACTGACCAATCTCTAATTGCACCACCTTATTCCAGATGCTATGCACATTTAAATACAGCACCTTCAATCCTGCAGTCTTTGCCTTTTTGAATTTTGCCTCTTTGTTACATGCATCATCTACTTGTAAACCTGCTGGCTCATCCTCAGCTCTATCATCCTAGTTCCCATCCCCCTGCCATATTAGTTTGGGAGGAGGATGGGAACCAGTATGATAGAGCTGAGGATGAGCCAGCCCAAAACATTCAAACATCCCAGCCAAAGAAAATATCACATCTGCATTTACCCTGTTAAGCCCCGTAAGATTTTGCAGCAGAAGCCCTGTGTCCAATTCTTGGCATTACACTTCAGGAAGGCTATGAAACTTTTAGAGAAGTTCCAGGAATATGGAATTATAGATCTGGGTAGATAGGAGTGGCTGGATTTGTTTTTAAAGCAATGATGGCCATGAGGAATCACAGAATTACAAAGCACAGCAGATCCTTTACCCCCATCATGATAGCACCAAAACTTTCAAAAAACAGTCCTAAACTAAAAGAAGATTTGAAAGACATGCTTAATATCATGAAGGGTTTGCATAGAATAAAGAATTCCATTAAAGAGATGATTAGAAAATAACCAAAAGAATTATGGAGAAATAGTTCTTCAGATCAAATGCTTAGGAATTTGCCTGCTGGATTAACAGAATATATTCAACAGCTGTTTATTTACACAAATGGAAAGTAACTGCAAGGACGTTCACTAAAAAGCAGAGAATAGGACTAACTGGAATGCTCTTTGAAAGACATAATGCAGACCCAGGTTGAATGGGCTCCTTTTGTGCTGCATATTATGTCTGTGCTTCGAAGTATTTCATGGCCTCAGCTCAGTGTCTCTGTAAGATACTAAGTACTGCTTCAATTGTTCTTTGTTTCTGGCCATTTTTGACACATTTTCTGTTGAAGACTGAAGACACAATTTTCCGCCACACAGACTCTGCAACCTAGAATTACACCTCGCAGTTTTGGATTGGGAACCATCAGATAAATTCCTTAGGTAGAAAAAAATAACCCTTACTTATGTTATATATTTATGGGGATCAGCGCCACAATGAAAGCCATGATATTGTCTTAAAGCACATTAAAATATCAAAACATCATGAAGTAAATTATCCAGTAAACAGTTCTTAATTATTCCTTTTAATTTACTAGTGTTTGTGATATTTCTGTTGTTTCCAATTAAAGCTTATTGGAGTTTATTCCAGATTTTTGATCTTAAGGAGTTGACTGTCTTTTTTTCCAAGTTTTCATCCCAAATTATACTATATTCTGCTGTAGTAAGACATTAAGAATGAAAAGAGCAGAATGACTTGTATAGAACATATAAATACAATGACACTTGGAAATGTATTTTGCTGGATCCTAGGTCCAGTGATAAACCGTTCCACCCATTTGTGGTCATCTCAGAGGATATTTTTCTTCTTGTCTCCACAACTAAACAAAAAAGATGGCCACAGCATTTTGCCATCTTCCTGTTCAAGCCAAAGTTACTACTCAAAGAAAACCAGAATCCTCCCAGCATCTTCCAACATCTCTCTTGTCCATTGCCGCCAACAACAAAACAGAACCACATAACATTCACGTCAAAGATGGTGGAAATCCACACAAAAATGCTGCAGGGACTCAGCAGGTCAGGCAGCAACCACGGAGGGGAATAGAGAGTCGATGTTTCAGGCTGAGAGCCTTCATCAGGACTGGAAAGGAAGGGGTAAGAAGCCAGAATAAGAAGGTAGGAGAGAGAGGGAGGGGAAGAAGAACAAGCTAGAAGGTGATAGGTGAAACCAGGTGAGGGGGATGAAATGACAAGGTTGGAGGTGATAGGTGGAAAAGGTAAAGGGGTGAAGAGGGAATCTGATAGGACAGGAGAGTGGACCATTAGAGAAAGTGAAGGAGGAAGACCACCAGAGGAAGGTGATAGGCAGGTGAGAAGAAAAGAGGTAAGAGGGGAACCAGAACACGGAATGGAAGGAGAGAGAAGTGGCAGTGGGGGAGAAGCTGGTTAGGGTAGGGTTAAAATAAGGAGTTGCTGGACAGACTGTCAGGACCTGTTCCGTACTGTATCTCAATTAATAAATAAATAAATTACCCGAAGTTAGAGAAACCGATGTTCACGTCATCAGGCTGGAGGCTACCTAGACAGAATATCACTCCGCCTCTAAGCTATTTGCAGGCTACCAATATTCAACAATGACAGCCTGTGTCCTGCATTTCAGAACTAATTAGTTCCATGAAGCATGGAAGCAATTTCATGTGACAAATACAAGTATTAGTTTGCCTCTCTTTGGATTCGTGCAGATCCAAAAGAACACAGAATGACTGCAGTGTCAGAAATCTTGAGGGTTGCTTACTGAGATTAGGGTTACAAATTTCTTCAAAGCAGTTTTGGGCTATCAAGGTTTCCAACCCAGGGACAATAGGTACTGGAGTGCATTTCCCACTGCTCTCTAGCTTGGCAAGTAATTTGAAAATATAAAGCAGCATTGCTTTAATTTGCTAAAAATAGTCAAGGAAAAAGCACTCTCCAATGTTTGCTTTCTTTCAGGAGAGAGAAAAAAAAGAGATGATGGCCCAAGCACATGCTTTCTTTATTGATGAAGCTGGAGCAAACACCCATGGTGTGCACTAGACTTGAGGCAAAGAAAATCTGGCATTAAATTATTTATTTTGGCAACTATGTAGAAACCTAAAGCAGCCAAAATGTTATTGCAAAGGCTATAATTCATGACTTCTCCATTCTATCTCTCTTGATAGATAACTGAACAGTGGAGAAATTTTGCTTTTGGTGCACTAGATTTGATTACACATTTTTTTTTAAATTTAAGACAAAGTAGCCTGAGCAACACACAAATCTAATCCCATTACACATAAACATTGTACATACAGCAAAAGGATACAGGAGTAGAAGTCATTCACTGCAGAGAGGTAACTGATTTCCTGTGTGGCAGCCATCTTGAACTTGCCAATCAATCTGTGTTTGCTCTTCTTTCTATAACTAAACAAACAAGGTTTGTCATTTAAAAAAAGTTACACTTACCACATGTCGCATTTTTACTTTTGAAATACTTCACTGGCAGTTGTTCTCAGGCCATTTGTGAGAGGTAGAGGGGGTACAGGAAGAGTCTGAAGCAGGCCACAAACAGCCCTTAAGAATGCCACAGAGTTCAGAGTGATACCATTCGTGTTCTTAGCCTCAAGAAGAAACCTTACCTGTCTAATAGTGGCCATGGCAAACACAAGTGGTACAAGCACAGTATTCATGAATATCGTGCCTGCTTAAAGCATACAAATTCATTATTGCATTGGATTTATTGGAAATGAAGAGATATGTAAGATTAGTCTTTTTTGCTTCAAGTTTCCATCTGCCAATGCAGACAACTTTGTTTTTTAAAGCAATCTAATGAAACTGACATTCTCTAATTTCTGCTGAGGGAAGATAAATTGAGATCCACCTCCTTCTATATAGAAAAGTCTACTCTTCTCAGATCTCCTTAAAACACTTCCCATCTCACCTTCAAGCTGTGCTTTCTAGTTCTAGACTCCCTTTCCCTGGGATAAAGATTCTATCGATACCATGGTCCGTTGATGCTCACTTAATCAAGAACACGAGAAGAACGTTTGCAGGATTCCAAAACTAATTCAAGTACAATCTCTGCAAGGATAATGTATAGTGACTGCATTTTTTAGTAATTCACTAAGAGTTTGAGGAGATTTGGACTGTCACCTAAAACACTCAAAAATTTCTTCAAATGTACCCTGAAAAGCATTCTGACTGGCTGCATCACCGTCTGGTTTGGGGCTACTGCATAAGATCGTAATAAGCTGCAGAGAGCTGTAAAATTAGTCAGCTCCATCATGATCACTAGCCTCCATAGTATCCAAGACATCTTCAAGCAACGGTGCCTCAAAAAGGTAGCATCCATCATTAAGGACCCCCACCACCCAAGACATTCCCTCTTCTCATGGTTACCATAAGGAAGGAGGTACAGAAGCCTGAAGGCATGCACTCAGCGATTCAGGAACAGCTTCTTCCTCTCTGTCATCCAATTTCTGAATGGACACTGAAATCATTAATACTACCTCACTATATACACACACACACACACACACACACACATACACACAGACTTACTATAAATCAGTTTTTTCCTATATTATCATGGACTGCTATTATCAACATGGAATATCCGTACACTTTACCAGAAAGGAAAGTTGGATAACACATTAAATGAAATGAAAAGGTTGGAAGTTGATATCTTAGGCCTGTCAGAAATTAGATGCACCGACAGTGGCAAATTCACTTAAGAATAGTTCTCTGATAATGTACCCTGGAGGTCAACAGCATATGTATGGAGTTGGAATTATTTTAAACAGACAAATATCTTATGGGATATTGGGCGATATCTGACCGGCTGCTTTTAGTTAAATTATGGGGCAACCCTTTTAATATTAGCATAGTCCAAGCCTATGCACCAACAAATGATGCAGATGAAGAGGTTATCAACAAGTTTTATGAAGACCTCGACAGTGCTTATGAGCAATGTAAATCTCAGGATATAAAACTAGTCATAGGAGATTTTAACTCCAAAGTTGGACAGGAAAGGGTTGATAACATCATAGGACTTTTTGGATTAGGGGAGAAAAATGAAAATGGTAAAAGGTTTACTGATTGGTGTGTCAGAAACAACCAAGTGATCACCAATACTTGGTATAAAAACCATCCACGAAGATTGTGTACTTGGATTAGCCCTGGAGATAGAACAAGGAATCAAATAGATTTCATTACCATCAATAAATGCTTTAGAAATAATGTCACAACTTCTAAAGCCTACTCAGGAGCAGACTGTGGTTCAGATCACCATCCAGTATTAGCTACCATTAAAACAAAATTAAAGAAACTGAAACGTGGAAAAAAGAGAAAGAAGTCTATGTTGGGAGAACTTAAAAATGATAGCATACTTAAGCAATAATTCAAAACAGCTGCAGAAGAACACGTCAACGAAAACGAAACAAAACCCATTTGGGACAGATTTCAATATGCTATACAGCAATCAGCAGAAGAGATAATCCCAATACAAGAAATCCAACACACCAACAAGGGGTGGATAACATAAGAAATTCTAGATCTGATGGAACAAAGAAGGTTAATAAAGAAAAATGTAGTGCAATACAGAGAGCTAGACAGACAGACCAAACAATTGTGCAATATTGCAAAGGAAGAATGGCTGAATCAAAAATGCAATGAAATAGAAGGCCATATTAACAACAGCAAAGAAATGCACATGTGAATTAAGGAAATTACTGGAATTAAGACAACCTCCTCTACAGGATACATAAGATCAGCAGACGGATCCATACTAACATATCCAGATAAAGTATGTGAGAGGTGGATTCCGTATATGGAGCAGCTTTTTGAAGATAACAGAGGGGAACCCCAGATATTAAACACCCTAATTCTGGCCCACCTATTACCAAAGAAGAAATAACTAAAGCAATGAAAAGCATGAAACATGGTAAAGCCACTGGACCTGATAAAATTTCAGTAAAAATGATACAAGCCCTATAAGATCTGGGCATAGATATTCTTTTTTGAACTGTTTATTGGCATTTATGAGTCTGGTGTATTGCCTGACGATCTCTTGAAATCAGTATTTATAACTCTGCCAAAAATTCCTAGAACTATTGACTGTGAAAATTATAGAACACTATCAGTCTTATGGGTCACATAATAAAGATCTTGTTGAGAATTGTTCTGAGTCGAATTAAAAACAAGTTAAGACCAGAAACTTCTAAATTGCACTATGGGTTTATTGAGGATAGAGGAACTAGGTACGCAATTTTCATACTACGAATGCTTTCAGAAAGGGCAATTCAATATCAAAGTGATGTCTTTTTATGTTTTATTGATTTCACTAAAGCATTCGACAAAGCGCAATATGAAAAATTATTTCAAATTCTCACTAAACTAAACATTGACAGAAAGGACCAACAACTGCTTCAAAATTTATACTGGAATCAAGCGGCGGCGGTAAAAATTGATGCTAATATAATTAGTTGGACTAAAATTCAAAGAGGAATTAGACAGGGATGCGTTTCCTCACCGGAATTATTTAATATCAATAGTGAAATGATTCTCAGAGAAATGGAAGACCTACATGGAATAAAAATTGGAGGTGTTAACATCAACAATATAAGATATGCAGATGATATCACTCTAATAGCAAGTACTGCAGAAGACCTACAAATCCTCCTAGACAAAGTAGTACAAACAAGTGCAGATTTTGGTCTAACCATCAACTGTAAAAAAAACAGATGTATGGTAATATCAAAACAGCAGGATACTCCCAACTGCCAATTGTACATTGGTAACCAAGAGACTGAACAAAAGATCAGTTTTAATTAACTTGGTAGCTTTATATCACAAAATGCTAGAAGAAAAGTAGAAATAAAAAGAAGAATTGCCATTGCCAAAACCAACTTCCAAAAAATGAAACCCATTTTTACCAACAGACACATTTCTATGACAACAAGGCTTACACTACTAAAATGTTACATCTGGTCAAACTTGCTGTACGCTTCCGAAACATGGACTATAACACCAGAGCTCCAAAGAAACTTAGAAGCAACAGAAATGTGGTTTCTTAGAAGGATGTAGAAAATATCATATAGAGATAGGGTAACTAATGAGACAGTACTCCAACATGCCCATACAAAAAGATCTTTAATGAGAACATTAAATGAGAGGAAACTTAAATTCCTGGGCCATATCAGCAGAAAGGGAGAAATAGAACGCCTTACATTACAAGGCCGTATGCCTGGGAAATGCAGAAGAGGAAGGCAAAGAAGAAAATATATGGACACTGTGAAAGAACTAACAGATCTAAGTGTGCGAGATATCATTGACGCTGCGTGGGATCGTTCGATGTGAAAAGCCACAATCACCCAAGCGTATAACGCGCAAGGCACATGAAGAAGGAGAAGCTATTATCATCATTGCATATTATCACGTACTGCTATATTATCATCATTGCATTGTACTGCTGCCACAAAATTAACAAATTTCACGACATATGCTTGTGATATTAAACTTGATTCTGATTCTAATCTCAATCAATTTATTGAAAATTTACAATAGACCAAGAAATAAAAACAATCCCCAAACCAAAGGCATATATGATTATGAACATACCACAAAGATCTCTTCAAAATAAAGCTTACATGTTTGTCCTTTTCGGTAACTAAAGCAAATGCCAATGGGTCCTACTCAAGATAGACAAGATACAGAAGGCTCACGTCAAAATATATCCAATTTAGCAGTGCTCAAGTTTGTAGGAAACAAAGGGCAGTAAAGTAATAAGAAGTTCCCCCTTTTAGTAATAACAATTCAGAAATGTCTCCAATTTTGCGATTGATTATACCCAAAGTTCAATACCCTGACAATGAACTGCTAATTGGTCTCAATCTAGTCCTGGTATTAGTTTTATTGACATCTTACTTTCAAATCATATTTACAGTACTGTGCAAAAGTCTTAGGCACTCTAGGGTTTTTATATAAATTTTATTTTAGATGTTTATTTTTTGTCTTCTGCATTAGTGTGTCAGTAGAAAAGAGCAAATTTTAGATTTCCAAACATTCATTTTCCAAAAAAATAAATGTTGCAGAGAAACTTTTGTATTTCGCTAAAGATGGTAATATATTAAATAACAGGCCACTTTTCAAATTTAAAATATTGATGACTTTATAGGCATGATTAAACAAAGTTAATAAACAGGATGCTCATGATCAGTAACATAATGAATTGAATGAACTAAACTGATTAACTGAAACAGAAACAAGTGTAGAAGGAATCAAACAAGGTAAAGGACAACTAAACTAAAAGGTGAGAGTGTTATAGATGTGACAGTTTAACATTCAAATCATCAGTTCTTACACCATGGCAAGAGTGAGCATAGCAATAAGACACAGGTGGTCATCCTGCATCAACAAGGTCCCTCCCAAGCAGAAATTTTGCAGTAGACAAGGACTTGAAGATGTTCTGCCAAGCTCTTCTAAAGACACAAAAAGAAACGGGCATTGCTGAGGACCAGAAATGCAGTGGTTGGCCAAGGAAATTGAGTGCAGCAGACAAGAGATACGTCAAATTGACGTCCCTTCTAAACTGGAAGAAATCCAGCACAGTCCTCTACAGTCTGGAGAGGTTTTGTCATAAGTGGCCTTCATGGAAGAGATATTGGCAAAAAGCAATTCCTCCAAATTGGAAACAAAACCAAGAGACTCAACTACACACAAAAACACAAGGACTGACGTGATAAACAACAGCAGCAACTGCTCTGAACTGATGAGTCAAAATGTGTCATTTTTGGCTCAAACAGGATGCACTTTGTCTGTAGAAGAGCATGAGAACACTATATGGATGGATGTCTGCAGCCAACAGTGAAGCACAGCAGAGGTTCCCTGCGGGTTTGGGGCTGCACACCTTCAAACAGAGTTGGTGATCTCGTCAGAATTAATGGAATCCTCAATGCTGAGAAGTACAAGCAGATTCTCAGCCATCATGCTATACCATGAGGGAGGCATCTGATCAGTCCTAACTTCATTCTACAGCAGGACAATGACCCCAAACAAACAGGCAAGATCATTTAAGAAATAACTTCAGCAAAAGGAAGAACAAGGAGTTCTGCAACAGATGGTATGTTCTCCACAGAGCTCTGAACTCAACAACATCAAGGATGTTTGGCATTACCTGGAGAGCAGAAGCAAGCGAGACAGCCAAAGTCCACAGAACTGTGGCAAGATGTCCAAGATAATTGAAACAACCTACCAGCCAATTTTCTTATAAAACTGCATGACAGAGTAGCTAAGAGAATTGATGCAGTTTTAAAGGCGAAGGGTGGCTACACCAAATATGGATTTGATTTAGTTTTTTTTACTGTTTATTCCGTATGGCATTTTTTAATATTTAGAAACTTTTCACTTTATTATTCTTGAAAACATCTTTCTTTTACAGAATTTATTTACATGTGTTTAAGACTTCTACACAGAATTGTACCTCAATGAAAATAAAGATAAGGAAAGGTACAAAAGTAATTGCCAAACAAAATGAATAGTGGCCTCCAATCATTGCTTTCGAGAAGAGTAACAGATGGACTCAGTAGTGTGAGGTGAGCATCTTCCAGTTTTCATGTAACTGCCTTTAGTTTGTACATCACTCAATTCTAAATTAATTATTTCAGTAGTAAGCAGTAAAATTATAAAAATCAATATAAATCCATACCCAGGAGTGTAGTTTTGGCAGTCAAGTCCAACTATAGAGACAATAAACACTCATTGGTATTATAATTTGTACCATTAGTTGAACTAATCATGAAGTACTTAGCCACTACCAAGAGTAAGATGGCACGTTGCAATCTTGGGAAACTAATCCAAGCACTCAGTTCCAAACTATTGCTCACTGAGGTCATGGGCAGGAGATAGCAATAAGCTCAAATGGAGTTTCAGGGTTATAAGCATTCAAATGAATTCAGTATCGTTAAGGTGTTGTGGATTCCCTGTGAAGCTGTCAGAAGAACATAAAACTTTAACTTTAAAGGAGCAACACACAAAATGCTGGAGGAACTCAGCAGCCCAGGCAGCATCTATGGAAAAGAGTAAACAGTTGACTTTTCAGGTTGAGACCTTTCATCAGAACTGGAAAAAAGATGAGAAGTTAGAGCAAACAGGTTGGGGGGGGAGGGAAGTAAGAAGTACAAGGTGGTAGAAGATAGATGAAACTGAGAGAGGGGAAGGGGAAGGGGAAGGGGAAGGGGAAGGAGCACCAGAGGGAAGTCAATAGTAGGTAAGGAGATGAAGTGAAAGAGGGAAATGAGAATGAGAATGGTGAAGGGCTGGGCAATTACCGGAAATTCAAGAAACCGATGTTCATTCCATTAGGTTGGAGGCTCCCCAGACGAAATTTAAGGTGTTGCTCCTCCAACCCAAGTGTGACCTCATTGTGGCAATAGAGGAAGCCATGGACTGACATGTCGGAATGAGAATGGAAAGTTGAATTGAAGTGGGTGACTACCGGAAGACCCCACTTTTTCTGACTGACAGAGCATAGGTGCTTGGCAAAGTGGTCTCCCAATCTGTGTCAGGTAAGAAGGAGGTCAGTGTGCTCAACATGTCTATGTTTGGTATTTTGAAAGGTCTATCCAATTAGCCATATGCTTTCCCAATATCTCATCTCTGTCTCTTTCTAGAGAACAGCAAATGCATTGCTTCCAAATGTTTTACATTTCCCCTTTCAAAAATTACGATTAGAACATAGAAATCTACAGCACATTACAGGCCCTTCACTGTAGTGTTGTGCCAACCATGTATCCTACTCTAGAAACTGCCTAGAATTTCCCCACAGCAAAGCCCTCTATATTTCTCAGCTATATGTACCTATCTAAGAGCCTCTTAAACAACCGTACTGTGTCCACTTCTACCACAGGTGCTGACAGATCATTCCATGCACCCACCACTCTCTGTGTGAAAAACTTACCACTGCCATTCCCCCCGCACCTTCCCAAGCACCCTAAAACTATACCCTTCGTGTTAGCCATTTCAGATGAGAAAAAGCCTCGAGTTATACACATGATCAATGTCTCTCATCACTTTATACACCTCTGTCAGGTCACCTCTCATCCTCTGTCGCTCCAAGGAGAAAAGGCCAAGTTCACTCAACCTAGTATCAGAAGGCATGCTCCCCAATCCAGGCGACATCCTTGTAACTCTTCTATGCACTCTCCCTATGGTATCCACATCCTTCCTGTGATGAGGAGACCAGAACTGAACACAGTACTCCAAGTGGGGTCTGACCAAGGTCTTATATAGCTGTAACATTACCTCATGGCTCTTGAACTCATTCTCATGGTGGATGAAGGCCAACACACCATACACCTTCTTAACAATAATGTCAGCCTGCGCAGCAGTTTTGAGTGTCCTAAGGACAGGGACCCCAAGATCTCTCTGATCCTCTGCACTGCCAAGTGTCTTACCATATTCTTTTTTCAAATTTGACGTACCGAAATGAACCATTTCACACTTATCTGGGTTGAACTCCATCGGCCACTTCTCAGCCCAGTTCTGCATCCCATTGATGTCCTGCTAAACCTCTGACAACCCTCCAGACTGTCCACAACACCCCCAACCTTAGTGTCATCAGCAAACTTACTAACCCATCCTTCTACTTCTTCATCCAAGTCATTTATAAAAATCACAAAGAGGAGGGGTCCCAGAACAGATCCCTGCGGAACGCCACTGGTCACTGTCCTCCATGCAGAATACAAACCACCTACAACCATTCTTTGCCTTCTGTGGGCAAGCCAATTCTGGATCCACAAAGCAATGCCTCCTTGGAGCCCATGCTTCCTTACTTTCTGAAGGAGCCTTGCATGGGGAACATTATCAAATGCCTTATTGAAATCCATATACATTACATCCACTGCTCTACTTTCAATGTGTTTTGTTACATCGTCAAAGAATTCAATCAGGCTTGTAAGGTATGGCCTGCCCTTGACAAAGCCATGCAGAATATCCCTAAAGAGATTATGTCTCTCCAAATGCTCACAAATCCTCCCTTTCAGGATCTTCTCCAACAACTTGCCCACTGCTGAAGTAAAACTCATTGGTCTATAATTTCCTGGGTTATCTCTACTCCCTTTCGTGAACAAGGGAACAACATTTGTAACACTCCAATCCTCTGGTACTTCTCCCGTCCCCACTGATGATGCAAAAAATCATCGCCAGAGGCTCAGCAATCTCCTCCTTTGCTTCCCACAGTAACCTGAGGTATATCTTGTCCGGACCCAGAGACTTATCTAACTTAATGCTTTTCAAAAGCTCCAGCACATCCTTTTTCTTTAATGTCTATATGCTCAAGCACTTCAGTCGGCTGTAAATCATCCCCACAATTGCTAAGGTCCTTTTCTCTGGTGAATACTGAAGCAAAGTATTCATTAAGTACCTTCACTACCTCCTCCTGCTCCATGCACAAGTTTCCACTATCCCACCTGATTGGTCCTACTCTCACATGGCTCATCCGCTTGCTCTTCACATACTTGTAGAACGCCTTGGGATTTTCCTTAATCCTACTCACCAAGGCCTTCTCACAGCCCCTTTTAGCTCTCCTAATTTCATTCTTAAGCTCCTTCATAGAACATAGAACATAGACTAGTACAGCACATTACCGATCTTCGGCCCACAATGTTGTGCTGACCCTCAAACCCTGCCTCCCATATAACCCCCCCCCCCACCTTAAATTCCTCCATATACCTGTCTAGTAGTCTCTTAAACTTCCCTAGTGTATCTGCCTCCACCACTGACTCAGGCAGTGCATTCCACGCACCAAACATTCTCTGAGTAAAAAACCTTCCGCTAATATCCCCCTTGAACTTCCCACCCCTTACCTTAAAGCCATGTACTCTTGTATTGAGCAGTGATGCCCTGGGGAAGAGGCGCTGGCTATCCACTCTATCTATTCCTCTTATTATCTTGTACACCTCTATCATGTCTCCTTTCATCCTCTTTCTCTCCAAAGAGTAAAGCCCTAGCTCCCTTAATCTATGATCATAATCCATACTATCTAAACCAGGCAGGATCCTGGTAAATCTCCTCTGTACCCTTTCCAATGCTTCCACATCCTTCCTATAGTGAGGCGACCAGAACTGGACACAGTACTCCAAGTGTGGCCTAACCAGAGTTTTCTAGAGCTGCATCCTTACATCGCGACTCTTAAACTCTGTCCCTCGACTTATGAAAGCTAACACCCCATAAGCTTTCTTAACTACCCTATCTACCTGTGAGGCAACTTTCAGGGATCTGTGGACATGTACGCCCAGATCCCTCTGCTCCTCCATACTACCAAGTATCCTGCCATTTACTTTCCACTCTGCCTTCGAGTTTGTCCTTCCAAAGTGTACCACCTCACACTTCTCCGGGTTGAACTCCATCTGCCACTTCTCAGCCCACTTCTGCATCTTATCAATGTCTCTCTGCAATCTTCGACAATCCACTACACTATCTACAACACCACCAACATTTGTGTCATCTGCAAACTTGCCAACCCACCTCTCTACCCCCACATCCAGGTCGTTAATAAAAATCATGAAAAGTAGAGGTCTCAGAACAGATCCCTGTGGGACACCACTAGTCACAACCTTCCAATCTGAATGGACTCCCTCCACCACGACCCCCTGCCTTCTGCAGGCAAGCCAATTCTGAATCCACCTGGCCAAACTTCCCTGGATCCCATGTCTTCTGACTTTCCGAACAAGCCTACCATGTGGAAACTTGTCAAATGCCTTACTAAAATCCATACAGATCACATCCACTGCACTACCCTCATCTATATGCCTGGTCACCTCCTCAAGAACTCTATCAGGCTTGTTAGACATGATCTGCCCTTCACAAAGCCATGCTGACCGTCCCTGATCAGACCATGATTCCCTAAATGCCCATAGATCCTATCTCTAAGAATCTTTTCCAACAGCTTTCCTACCACAGACGTAAGGCTCACTGGTCTATAATTACCCGGACTATCCCTACTACCTTTTTTGAACAAGGGGACAACATTCGCCTCCCTCCAATCCTCCAGTACCATTCCCGTGGACAACGAGGACATAAAGATCCTAGCCAGAGGCTCAGCAATCTCTTCCCTCACCTCATGGAGCAGCCTGGGGAATATTCCGTCAAGCCCTGGGGACTTATCCGTCCTAATGTATTTTAACAACTCCAACACCTCCTCTCCCTTAATATCAACATGCTCCAGAACATCAACCTCACTCATATTGTCCTCACCATCCTTCCTGGCAACCTTGTACTTTTCTAGAGCTCTAACAGTATCTAGTTTCTGGGACCTTCCGTAAGATTTTCTTCCTAACTAGATTTTCTACTTCTTTTGTACACCATGGTTCTTTTACCCTACCATCCTTTCCCTGCCTCAATGGAACATACCTACACAGAACGCCAGGCAAATGTTCCCTGAAGATTTGCCATATTTCTACCATGCATTTCCCTGAGAACATCTGCTCCCAATTTATGCTCCCAAGTTTCTGCCTAATAGCATCATATTCCCCCCTACCCCAGTTAAATATTTTCCCAAATTGTCTGCTTCTATCCTTCTCCAGCGCTGTGGTAAAGGAGATAGAGTTGTGATCACTACCTCCAAAATGCTCTCCCACTGAGAAATCTGACAACTGACCAGTTTCATTTCCCAATGCCAGATCAAGTACAGCTTCTCCTCCAGTTGAATGTGCTTCCACAAACATTTCCAAATTCAAACAAAGCAATGTGTTTATCACAATATTTTAGATCAGTATAGTAAAGGGGAAACTATTTACCCATATCTATTTTGTCAAAACTCTTATTAGAGTCAGAGAGCACAGAAACATGCCTTCACCCACCTGGTCAATGCCAACCTGTTAAACACCTTTGCTTTAAATATTTCCAGTGATCTGGCCTCCAGAATTCCACAGTCTCTGCAAGAAGAACTGTTCCCTTATCTTCCACTGAGAATATAATTGGAGCTAGAAGGACCATTGCTGACTTATCTCACTACAGCTAGAAGCACATTGTTGCTTTCAATAGGAATTAAAAGTAATAATTTTCAGAATTAGGTTTATCAAGACCTCTGCCATACAAGACATGCCCTCTTCTTCCTGCTACCATCAGGATGGAGGTACAGGAGCATCAGGTCCCACACCACCAGGGTCAGGAACAGTTATTATCTTTCAACGATCAGGCTCCTGAACCAGCATCACTTACAACTCTGAACTGATCATTGTACACTACCTACGAATTCACTTTTAAGGATTCTAGAACTCATGTTCTCAGTACATTTATTTATTATTATTATTTGTTTCTTATGCCTTCCTTTGCACAATGGCTGCTTGACAGTCTTTGTGTGCAGTTTTTTCATTGATTCAACTGTACTTCTTTGTTCTACTGTGAACGCCCGCAGAAAACCTATTTCAGGGTAGTATTTGGTGACATACTGTATACTTGCTTTGATAATAAATTAACAACCGTGGCTGATGAGGGAAGTCAAAGACAGGATAAAAGCAAAGGAATGGGCATAAAATATAGCAAAAATTAGTGGGAAACTGGAGCAGTGCGAAGCTAGTAAAAACCAAGAGAAGGCATCTAAAAGGGAGAGAAAAGATGAAATATGAAGGCAAGCGAGCCAATAAATAAAAGAGGATACCAGAAGTTTTTCAGCTATGTAGTAGAGGAGGTACATTAGGGGTATTTAAGAAAACCTTTGATAGACATATGGATGATAGAAAAATGTGGGGCTATATATAGGAGGAAAATGTTAGATTGATCTTAGAGCAGGTTAGTAGATTGGCACAACATCATGGGCTAAAATGCTGGTTCTGTGCTGTACTGTTCTAACATAAAGGCATGGAATTTAAAGTTACTGACCTTCTCCACATCTGATCCCCTATTGAGGACAGGCTTATGGACCTCCAGCTCCTTCCTCCTGTATTCAGGCCTCCTGTAGGCTGGGCCATAGGGCTTCTCTCCATGCTGTATGACTCTAAATTTGTTTCTATTTCAGACTAATTCTATAAAATATATTTTCTAAGAGGGGAAAAGGAATGCCAAAATATGTTCCTTTCACCAACACCCATCATTTTAATAAGCTCATAAGTAAAACAAATGTCAAAGTAAACTTGCCTTTTAATGTCATCCCTGCTTGTATCCAAATGGTATTTATGCAGCTGAAACTCAGATCCTGAAGAGAACAACAGAAATTTGTCCATATAATAGAACTGAGCTGATCGTGCTGGCCTTGAAAGTGTTTCCGGACCCTAACAGACAAAAAAACAAGCAGATATTTCTATCGCATTGAGTACAGAATTAAGAAAAACATCAGTATGGGTTGATGTACTAAATTGCTTTGGTTAAGATACTGTACCCCAGAAATGGTTTGGTTGATTTTCAACATGTTAATCAGGATGCTTGTGATATTTATCCAGTACTTCTAGTTCTTTTTAATCATGCTTTGGATATGGGCAGTGGGAGTAATAAACTCATAAGGCCATAAGACATAGGAGAAGAATTAGGCCATTCGGCCTATCAAGTCTGCTCCGCCATTCCATCATGGCTGATTTATTATCCCTCTCAAACCTATTCTCCTGCCTTCTCCCTATAATCCTTGAAGCCATTACTCATCAATTACCTATTAACCTCCAATTTAAATATACCAATGACTTGGCCATCACTTGACACAGCCATCTGTGACAATCAATTCCACAGATTCACCACTTTCTGACTGAAAAAATTTCTCCTCACCTCTGGTCTAAAGGGAGAACCATCTATTCCAAGGTTGTGCCCTCTGGCCCTAAACTCTCTCACTACAGGAAACACCCTCTCCTAGTCTACTCTCTCTAAACCTTTCAATATTCAGTAGGTTTCAATGAGGTCCCTCTTCATTCTTCTAAATTCCAGTCAGTACAGGCCCAGAACCATCAAATGCTCTTCATATGTTAACCCTTTCGTTCCTGGGATCATTCTCATGAACCTCTTCTGGATCCCCTCCGACACCAGCACATCCTTTCTTAAGATAAGGAGCCTAAAACTGCTCGCAATAGTCCAAGTACAATTTGACCAATCCCTCATAAAGCCTCATTGTTTGACTGTTCTGTGGGATGAACTGGAAGCCAGCTCTTCAAGAGATTCAGTGCTGACACTAGTGGCTCTCAGGTTTTCCCATGATAACAAGCAAAATCACAGTAACAAAGTTTTTAGGCACCATTTACCAAGCTATAATGAAAATACGATTCAATATCTAATACCCATGGACACACACAACAGAAACATTGATCTGTTTTCACAGAAAATCTATTTTGAACATCAGACAAAACATTTTACTCTGCCGCAACACAGAAAAAAACAACCACATTCCAGACAATAGTTTACATTAAGTGTATTGACTGAATCCTTTGAGAAAAAGTTGGATCAAGCATCAACTGAAACAGATTTGGTTACACAATTCTCAAGCCACATTAGAGCTGAACTTAATAAATGAAGCATAATTGATGAAATGTTAAATTGATGCAACACTACATTAGTAGTCTTGATTCACATTTATGATAAACACCAAAGATTCTGCAGATGCTGGAAATCCAGAGCCACACACACGCAGCCACAAAAATGAGTCGACATTTCGGGCCAAGACCCTTCATCATAAGCCCTGATGAATGGTCATGGCCCCTCCATTCCCCTCCACTTATGTTGCCTCATCTGCTGAGTTCCTCGGGGGGGGGTAGGTGTGTGTGTGTATCTCTTCATATTTATGATATTTGGATACCTTTTTGTTCTACAATTTTGAACAGGCAGTAAAAGAGGTTCAGTATACCTACATCTGGTTAAGAATACAACAGACTAAACAGAGAATCAAGATGGTCTATAAATATGACAGTTCTTTTGTTCCAAAAAGCAAAAAAGTTATATTGTGAGCGGTCAATTATTATTCAATACTACAAATGGTCATTAATGTTCCAGAGTTTAGTAAATTTTGGATATGATGACTCCAACAAGATGCTTGACTCGTCTTTGCACCTGGTTCATTTCCTCTGGAGATTAAGTAAACTATGACAGCCTAATATATGGACTGTGGTAGAACAGGCCTGATGAAGTTTTATTTTAATTATATTAAATTTCCAATGGTGACAGGACTCCAACTACTAATTAAGTACAATTAAATATACTGCCTACCAAATCTTTATAGATTTGCAAGACCCTTTTCTTAGAGTGAGTTATTACATTGTTCTGCCAATCCAAAGCCAACCTTATAAACATTTCTAATAAATTGCACGTCTTTAAAAAAAACTTTCATTTTTACATATTTTGATGACGTAAATGAAAATAGCTTTATTAATAGAGGTCTATAAATTCCAACATTCAGCTAATCGATCATTGTGGACTTCAACATGAATATTGCATCTGCTTTGAATAAATATATACTTAACAGGTTGGGCCAATTGTTTTCAAGGTCTTGCGAAGCACTTGGATTGCACTGTCAATCAGATGGAACATTTTAACTTTACCACAGCAATCATGCCTACAGTTCTACTTTTATTTACCAGACATGACCTTAATTGAATTCTGTTTAATGCAGATGCATTCCACACAAAAAAATCAGAAGTAATATGATAAATAAATCTGAAACTTTGCAAAGCAATTTGGATATTTGCTGTTTTGTGAGTAATTCGCTGGTGCCAGATTATGGGGCCCAGGAGTCCCATTATTGTGCACAGATGCAGATTCAGTGTACCATGTTCATTTTTAGAAGTTGCCTCACTTTCATATGGGTCAGTTTGATTGGTCAAAAATGATGTAATGGAATACAGTTCATCTGGTAGGATGCACACAGCTGACAACAGGAAAGTTGTAATAATTCATTCATGCAGATCATGTTATGATATTTTAAATTCAGTAAATCATCACTCACAGAAATAAGATTTGAAATAAGATTTTTTCTTCATACACTTTCTAAAAAGTCAATAGTAGACGTTACATATCACCCCACCAGCCTCTGCATCCAGCACATAATACTCCGGAACTTCCACCATCTCCAACGAGAGCCAATTACTAAGTACATCTTCCCCTCCCTCCCACTTTCTTCAGGGATCGCTCTCTATGAAACTCTATTGTCTATTCATCCCTCTCCACTTATCTCCCTCCTGGCACTTATCCTTGCAAGCAGAACAAGTGCTACACCTCCTCCCTCATTACCATTCAAGGCCCCGAACAGTCCTTCCAGATAAGCCAACATTTCACCTGTGAGTCTGTTGGGGTCATATACTGTGTCTGGTGTTCCCAGTGTGGCCTCCTGTATATCAGTGAGACTCGACGTAGACAGGGAGACCATTTTGCAAAGCACCTACATGCCATCTGCCAGAAAAACAGAATCTCCCAGTAGCCACCTATTTTAATTTCACTTCGCATTCCCATTTTGATGTGTCTAGCCATGGATTCCTCTACTGTTGCAATCAGGCCACACTCAGATTGGAACATTCTATCTGGGTAGCCTCCAACCAGATGGCATGAACATTAATTTCTCAAACTTCTGCAAATGGCTCTGTCTCTACCCCGTCCACCATTCTCCATCCCCTTTTCCCTCTCTCACCTTATATCACGGCCTCCTTCGGGTGCTCATCCTCCTTTTCTTTCCTCCATGGCCTTCTGTCCTCTCCTATCGGACACCCACTTCTCCAGCCCTGTATCTTTTTCACCAATCAACTTCCCAGCTCTTTACTTCACCCCCCTCCCCCCCAGGTTCACATATCCCTCGTGTTTCTCCCTCCACCCACTCGCCCCCCCAACCTTTCAACTCTACTCTTCATAATTTTCTCTCTAGTCCTGCCTTCGGGTCTCAGCCCAAAACGTTGACTATGCCCTTTTCCATAGACGCTGCCTGGCCTGTTGAGTTCCTCCATCATTTTGTGTGTGTTGCTTAGATTGCCAGCATCTGCAGATTTTCTCTTGTTTGATATAAAACTCAATGATTTTCTCTATCTTGAATCTTTATAAAACTGGAGAAACTTAAAACTTTTGACACTTTTAAACATTCCCAAATCAGCTCTTAAAAGTTGAATACAAAAAAAGCTGTTTCTACTTATTTTGCAATATGGTATTGAAACCTGAAGAACAAAACAGCATCTTATACAACACATTCATTTTCTCAAGTCAATCGTCCAATTAATTAATCACAAATTAAAAGGTACATGTATCTCTTAGTCTACACAACGAAGAAACCAACACTCAAGTTCTTCTTTCCTAAAACAGTATCTGAATAAGATGCTACATCCCCAGGGAAGCAATGTTCCTGTATTCATATGATTCTTCAAACCTGTCCCTGAGAATTCCAGATCTCTGGCAAGAAGCCAGAACCTGCCCGCCTTTCTAAATTACTAGACACCCAAATAATGTCTTAGAATCATAATATAACAGAACAATGAGGAAATGGAAAGATGATTGAAAGAAATCTTGCTGTCAATTTTAAAAAGAATGTACAATACATCCTTGAACTAAGCACTCAACACCTGCCACATATACACTAATGACACATGGCAGCCATTATAGCCTTGCAGCCAATAATTCTGAACAGTGACATTGTTTTATTTATGCAGTGTCAGAAAGTGTTTAATGGATTTGTACTGTATTTATAAAGTGCCTTTCCAATCTCTAAACATCCCAAAGAACTTTACAGTCAATAAAGTACTTTTCAATGAGCTTTCACAGTCACTTGCTTAGTAATTACATGCATATTTGGTGTACATTTAAATGTAAAGATGCTAAAAGAAAAATCCGTAGGCTGGTCAACGTTACAATGCAGAAGTGTAATTTTCCAATATGGCTATCCTTAGTCTATAGTAGTCTTTTGGAACAGTCTATAATATCAAAGGTCAGAGTACATTTATTATCAAAGTATGGATATATCACTATACACCTCCCCAAGAAACATCTTCTTGCAGGCATTCACAGTAGAAACTAAGAAAGAGTAGAATCAATGACAATACAACAAAGATGGACAAACAACTGATCTGCAAAGGACAACAAACTGTGTTAATACTAGACAGACAGACAGATGATATTCAGAACCTGAGTCGTAAAGTTATTGTAAGTGAGTCCAAAGGTTGTGGAATCAAGTTCACTATTGAGGTGAGTGACGTTATCCATGCCGGTTCAGGAGCCTGAAGGTTGAAGGATAATAACTGACCCTGAACCTAGGCTCCTGTACTCCTTTCCTGATGGCAGCAGCAAGATGAGAGCATACCCTGCATGGTGCAGGTCCTCGATGATGGATGCTGTTTGTAGATGGTGTAAAGGACTTTTCCTATGATGGACTAGGCTGCACCCACTTCTTTTTGTCAGTTTTTCTGCTCATGGGCTTTGGTATTCTTACAAGTGAGAGATTAAAGATTTTCATCCTGTATTTCTGAGCAACCCACATGCCAGACACAGATGC
Source organism: Mobula hypostoma (assembly GCF_963921235.1). Taxonomy (NCBI): domain Eukaryota; kingdom Metazoa; phylum Chordata; class Chondrichthyes; order Myliobatiformes; family Myliobatidae; genus Mobula; species Mobula hypostoma. Next base: position 102,515,183 of record NC_086104.1, read on the forward strand.
AAGATCTGCCATTTGACAGGGAGCACACAGTCATAAAACAGGCATTATTTTAGCAGTTCTGAGATGCCACTGCTATATATCAGAAACTCAGAAATGGAAATTGTACTAGTTATCCATGTATCTGGAACCCACGAAGCAAAAATCAACCAATATATGATTTAATATGCTGGAAATATATTCTAAAAAAGGGAAAATTAACAGCTATGGGAACGTTCCCTCTAATTATTTTAAAGCTGAGCAGGAAATGTTCACATGGCCTGAAAACAGTGCAGAATTTAACAAAACATTATGTAGAAGAAAATTACTGCTGTGCGGCAACAAAGGCTACGTATATCGGAGCAATTCAGTTATTGCGCAGCCGCATACCCGTGCAGTTTAGAGGGAACAGTGATTATGGGAAAGAACAAGAAGTGGGAATAATCGAATAATTCAGAAAATTAATGCAGATCCCTTCTGTGCTCCGTGATTCTATGTCCCTCTAGATTGGGAACAGACTTGAAGAAAGATGAAGCAAACAACCAAGATTAATTGTGATAGGAAAAAATGAAAGACAGGTAACAGAAATGGTGACTTTGGATATATCCAAAAAAATTTTATATATATATATAAAATGATAACAAATGGTTAAATAATTACCAGCATCAATGCAGGGGTTGAGCCACGAACTGGCCAGATCCATAATGACCTGTCTTCCGATGCTGTTAAAAGCCATTTATTATTTTGTGTCCAATCCAAGCAGCTCACTGCCCCATCATGGCCTTAAGTAAAGCACAGTATATAGAATATGTTATCATACTATTAGAAAACACCTATGTTTAAATTCTGGAGTGAATTCTAGAGACATAGGAAAACAAAAAAGACCACTTTATAAAATACCGCTGTGCATAATCTGATTGTCCTTGACACTTATCAACCACTGTGTTAATTGCTTTGCAATGAGGAACACACCAAAAATATCATAATTACCTCCAGTAGAGTTCAGAAGAGATGCTTAATTTTTGAATACATTTAAGTCAATCAGCCTGATCCAGAAAATATCTTACCTAAAATAACCAGTTTTTAAGGAAAATTTTCAAGATAATATCTATAATATGTGAATGCGAATCCTAGCAACATATTAAGTTCGTCATTCAGCATTGCCGCGCAAGCTTTTATTCAAATCGTTTCCTAAACTAGCAAGATAAATGACCTACAAGTATAACCACTATTGCGTTTTTGGGGAAAGAAAACCAAAACAGTACAAAAATAACTAAATGAGTTATTTTTTTTAAGCAGGTGTATACTAACTTGCTTATACTTATGTTTTCACAAAGTTTAAATGATCTTAATAGCTACAGTAGATTATTTCAAATCTACATCAGCAAACTAATTTGTTTTTAAATAAAGTGTTTGAGCGCAAATTCAGGTAGTAAAGTGTTGTCTGTGCTGCCCTCTAGTGTACGACATAATTAACAAAATAGAATTAGACAATGATTGTTTCACAACAATCCCAATCTGTGTCCACCATCATATATTCTCGAGTATAATCTGGAAACCCAGTCATAAGTCGTTTTCCTATACCATCATTAAAAGTGGATATACCACCATAAGACACACAACGTGAGAGAGGTGGTGTCTCTTCTCGGCCCAAAACGTCACCTCTGTACTCCTCTCCATAGATGTTGTCGGATCTGCTGAGTTCTTCCAGCATTGTGTGTGTTACTCTAAATTTTCAGCATCTGCAGAATCTCTTGTGTCTGTTTGCTGTCTGTTTAAAATTTGTTTGTAAAATCTCAGTGCTGGTGCAGGGTTGAACTCATGGGCTTTTCCCTTCAGTACTGTATGATATTTAGGAAATCCAGCAATGATGATAACATTGTGATAATCTAAACTAGAAGATAATTAGTTTGCAGGATATTAGGATCCCTATCCTTAGTTATAGAGGTCATGGGACTTATGGGACTCACTAAGTTGGACTTGGGCATCATGTAGGGAACACGGGCTACTTGTAAAATTTGGCAATAGTGCTAATCAAACCAACACCTTTATTGTGGACACTTTCTGCTCTCATGAGTGTCATTTCAAATCCACCAATTCAGTACATAAAACTACAATGGTTAAATTTGCTTTCTGCGTAATCACATTAAAAGTAATAATTAAGAAAGAAATTAGAGAGAAGTAAGAATCTGTTTTTGTCATGAAATGTTATATCATTTATGCATGCTTCCAAACAGCTTCTCAGGAACATTTTATTAATACTTAAATTTTAAGTGTTATGATCTGCTTGCAGTATTTCATAAATAGAGATCCATCAAATGATTTTGTAACAAAGCTCTTTCGCCACCTTTTGATATTGAGACCCAGTCTAAGTTGCTAATGTAATACTGATCAAGGTTGCTAGGCTTAAAATTGCCTGAAATACTCATGACCAGAAAGAAACATTCTTCCAGTCAATAAACCGTTCTGACAATGTTGATGCAAAGTAGGAAATTGAGAAATAGTTTTCACATTAAGCTTTCCATTAAAAATACTGACAGTAGGATTTCCACCTCCCCCAAACCAAATATCCGGACTGATGAAGAGAATTCATAATGGAATGTAAAAACTTACCAATTTAGCTAATAAAATGGCAGAGAGACAGGAATGATAAAGGAAGAAAAACAAAGCTCACACATGAGATTCTGCAGATGTTGGAAATCCAGAAGAACACATACAAAATGCTGGAGGAACTCAGTACCTATGGAAAGGAATAAAGAGTTGATGTTTCGGGCTGAGACCTTAATCAGGACTGGAAAGGAAGAGGGAAGGCAGGGGGGAGGGGAAGGATATAAGCAAGAACGTGATAGGTGAAGTCCGATGAGGGGGAAGATAGGTGGGTGGGGGAGAGTTATCAAGAAGCTGGGAGGTGATAGGTGGAAAAGGTAAAGGGCTGATGAAGGAATCTCAGAGAAGAGGAGAGTGCACCATGGGTGAAAGGAAAGCAGGAAGGGCACCAGAGAGAGGTGATGGGCAGGTGAGAACAGAAGAGGTAAGAGGGGAGCCAAAATGGGGAATGGAAAAAAAGAGAAGGGGGAAGAAATACATGGAAGTTAAAGAAATCAATGTTCATGGTGTTAAGTTCGATGCAACTCAGATGAAATGTGAGATGTTGGTCCTCCATCCTGAGAGTGGCTCATCGTGGCAGTAGAGGAGGCCATGGAACAACGTGTCACAAAAAGAATGAGGATCTGAATTAAAATGGCTGGCCACTGAAAAATACTGCTTGTTGCAGACAGAGCAAAGGTGCTTGGCAAAGTGGTTCCCCCGTCTATGTTGGGTCTCACCAATGTAGAGTTCGTCACACCGGGAGCACCAGATCCTGTAGGTGACCCCGACAGACTCGCAGGTGAAGTGTTGCCTCACCTGGAAGGACAGTTTGGGGGTCTTGAATGGAAGTGAGGGAGGTGAATGGGCAGGTGTAGCACTTCTTCCATTTGAAATCAAACCTGAAGTACTTTGGGAAACTTTGCTATGTTCAATAATGGATACAAATTCTCAACGAAATCCAACAGCTTTTGATCTGAACACAGATTACAGGTTTTGCACTGGAAATTAAATTTGACACCACAATGAGATATTTCAGTTTTGTCACCTTGAGAATTTGCCAAAAGTATAGTAACATTCAAATACTTAAACCAGTTGCCTGATGCCCCAACCTCTGCAAGTTCAACAGAGGGATTAACTCCTGAAATTTCTACACAAATGGCAGAGGAAGGAATCAGGATCAAACTTGCGACTGTCATAAGACCATAAGACACAGGAGCAGAATTAGGCCATTCAGCCCATCCAGTTTACTCCACAATTTCATCATGGCTGATCCCAGATCCCAGCCAACCCCATACACCTGCCTTCTCACCATAACTTTTGATGTCCTGACCAATCAGTAAACTATCAACTTTCGCTTTAAATATACTCACAGTCTTGGCCTTGACAGCTGTCTGTGGCAAGGCATTCCATAGATTCACTACTCTCTAGCTAAAAAATATTCGTCCTTAGCTCAGTTCTAAAGGGTCATCCCTGAATTTTGAGGCCATGCCTCTAGTTCTGGACCATAGGAAATATCCTCTCCACATCCACTTTATCTAGTGCTTTCAACATTTGGTTAGTTTCAATGAGATCCCCCAGCATTCTTCTAAATTCCAGTCAGTACAGACCCAAAGCTGCCAATCGCTCCTCATATGTTAACCATTTTATTCCCAGAATCATCCTCATGAACTTCCTCTGGACTCTCTCCAATGACAACACATCTTTTCTGTGATATGGGGTCCAAAACAGTTGACAAAACTCCAAATGCAGACTGGCTAGTGTCTTCTAAAGCCTCAGCATTATCTCCTTGTTTTTATATTCTATTCCCCTTGAAATGAATGCCAACATCACATTTAGCAATAGTCTGCACTATTGTTCCCTTTACTAAAATGCATTATCTAACATTTCTCAACACTGTATTCCATCTGCCACTTTTTGCCTATTCTTCCAATTTATCTAAGTGGTTCTGCTATTGCTTCCTCAGCACTATCTACCCCTCCACCTATCTTCGTATCATTCGCAAACTTTGCCACAAAGCCATCAGTTCTATTATCTAAATCACTGACAGACAAAGTGAAAAGTAGCAGTCCCAATACTGATCCCTGAGGACCTGGCAGCCAAACAGAAAAGGCCTCTCTTATTCCAATTCACTGTCACCAGCCTGTCAGCTATTCCTCTACCTGTGCCAGTAACTTTCCTGTAATGCCATAGGATTTTATCTTGTTAAGCAGCCTCATGTGTGCCATCTTATTAAATGCCTTCTGAAAATCCAAGTAAATGGCATCCATTGCCTCTCCTTTGCCCAGCCAGCTTGTTACATCCTTCAAGAACTCTAACAGATTTGTCAGGCAAGATTTCCTTTTACAGAAATCTTGCTAACTTTGACTTGTTTTGTCATTAGTCTCCATGTACCCCAAAACCTCATCCAGGGAAGTTTGGCCAGGTGGATTCAGAATTGGCTTGCCTGCAGAAGGCAGAGGGTCGTGGTGGAGGGAGTACATTTAGACTGGAGGATTGTGACTAGTGGTGTCCCACAAGGATCTGTTCTGGGACCTCTACTTTTCGTGATTTTTATTAACGACCTGGATGTAGGAGTAGAAGGGTGGGTTGGCAAGTTTGCAGACGACACAAAGGTTGGTGGTGTAGAAAGCGTAGAGGATTGTCGAAGATTGCAGAGAGACATTGATAGGATGCAGAAGTGGGCTGAGAAGTGGCAGATGGAGTTCAACCCGGAGAAGTGTGAGGTGGTACACTTTGGAAGGACAAGCTCCAAGGCAGAGTACAAAGTAAATGACAGGATACTTGGTAGTGTGGAGGAGCAGAGGGATCTGGGGGTACATGTTCACAGATCCCTGAAAGTTGCCTTCAGGTGGATAGGGTAGTTAAGAAAGCTTAGCTTTCATAGTCGAGGGATAGAGTTTAAGAGTCGCGATGTAATGATGCAGCTCTATAAAACTCCGGTTAGGACACACTTGGAGTACTGTGTCCAGTTCTGGTCACCTCACTATAGGAAGGATGTGGAAGCATTGGAAAGGATACAGAGGAGATTCACCAGGATGCTGCCTGGTTTAGAGAGTATGCATTATGATCAGAGATTAAGGGAGTTAGGGCTTTACTCTTTGGAGAGAAGGAGGATGACAGGAGACATGATAGAGGTATACAAGATATTAAGAGGAATGGATAGAGTGGATAGCCAGCGTCTCTTCTCCAGGGCACCACTGCTCAGTACCAGAGGACATGGCTTTAAGGTAAGGGGTGGGAAGTTCAAGGGGAATAGTGAGGATTCAAGATAGGGGGACTCAAGAGGAAGATTTTTTACTCAGAGGCTGATTGGTGCGTGGAATGCACTGCCTGATTCAGTGGTGGAAGCAGATACACGAGTGAAATTTAAGCAACTAATAGACAGGTATACAGAGGAATTTAAGGTGGGGGGTTATATGGGAGGCAGGGTTTGAGGGTCGGCACAACATTGTGGGCCGAAGGGCCTGTACTGTGCTGTACTATTCTATGTTCTATGTTCTGTGTTTAATAATAAACTCCAACACTTTACCAACGACTGAGGTTAGGCTAACTGGCCGATAGTTTCCTTTCTTTTGTCTACCTCACTTCTTAAAGAGTGGAGTGACATTTGCAATACTCCTGTCCTCTGGAACCATGCCAGAATCAAATGATACTTGAAAAATCATGACCAATGCATCAGTTAGCTCTTCAGTAATCTCTTTCAGAACTCTGGTATGTAGTCCATCTGCTCCTTGACACTCACAGACCTCTGACACACAGCTAATATCTTCCACAGTGAAGATTGATGCAAAGTACTTTTCAAATTCATTGGCTATTTCTTTGTTCCCCATTACTACCTCACCAGCATCATTTTCCAGTGGTCCAATATCAATTCTCACCTCAATTTTACTCCTTATATAACCGAAAAAACTTTTGGTATCTTGCTTTATATTATTGGCTAGCCTACCCTCATCTTTCATCTCTTCCCTTCTTATGGCTTTTTTCAGTTGCCTTTTGTTGGTTTTTAAAACTTCCCAATCATCCAATGTCCCACTCACTTTTGCAACATTAAATGCCCTTTCCCTGACATTTATGCAGTCTCTTGTCAGCCACGGTTGCCTAGCCCTACCATTTGAGAACTTCTGTGGGACATATCTATCCTGCACCTTGTGAACTATTCACAGAAACTTCAGCCACCGCTGATCTGCCATCATCCCCACCAGTATCCTCCTCCAATCCACCTGGGCAAGCTCCTCTCTCATGCCTCTGTAATTTCCTTCATTCCATTGTGAAACGGATACATCTGACATGCTTCTCCCTCTCAAATTGCAGTATGAATTCAATCATGTTATGACCACTGTCTCCGAAGAGTTCCTTCACCCTATGCTGCCTAATAAAATCTGGACTATTATGCTAGCCTTTCCCCAAGTAGACTCGAGCACAAGTTGCTCTAAAAAGCCACCTCGTAGGCATTCAACAAATTTCCTCTCTTGCGATCCAACACCAACCTGATTTTTCCAGTCCCCTCTTGCATATTGAAATCATCTAAATAACTACACACTATATTGCCTGGGACCCATCAAGTCTTGGTCCCGTCCAGTTTAAGTGGGTCAAACTGATGTTACATGATTATGAAGTGTTGCATTTCATATTGGTGTTCATGTGTTGGAGAAGGAAAATCCAATCATCACATGCAAAAGTGCGACTGTGTGTAAAACAGATGTCAACTAGAGTGTGGGTATATTTTGGCAAGCTTTATGAAGCTTCAAAATGTTTACTCACATTTCATTGGCAGAATAATAGACAAGTCAATTTAATGCCTCTTTATATTTTTTAAAAATCTTAATCTAGTCACAGTTGTTACCTGTAAAAACAGCTGGGGATCCACTTAGTGAAGCATTATAAACTAGCATGGATTTGTCAGCCAATCCAACAGCCAGTAGCTTTCCATCCCCTGAAAATGAGGGAAATTGGAAACAAAATAAATTTCAATACCTGATATAAGTTTCTCACAAGTGTCCATTACAATCATGGCATTATTATATACATTTTTATTTTCATTCACAAGTATAAAATGTGAATGAGAATTTTAAAAAGTATATAATTAAAAGATGACTATTAAAAGATTAAAAGTACCTTAAAGAGGGAAGTCAGGAGGATCTGGTATGTAATGTTAAGGAAAATCACATTCTACAGCTACATTAATAGAGTAACCAGGGAAAGGATAGGCCCCCCTTATAGATCAGCAGGGCTTCCTACTATTCAAGCTGCAGGAGATGAGTGAAATTTTTAATGAATATTTCCCCTCCTTGTTTATAATGAGAAAATCACAGGTGTTCAAAAGATCAGGGAAACAAGTAGAGATGTTTTGGAGGAGATTCATATTTTCCTGCAGCTTTTATAGCATTAAAGGCATGAAGGTGGATAAAGCCCCAAGGTCTGACCAAGGGCATTCTTGGACATTATGGGAGGCTAGAAAGGAAAATGCAGAAGGTGACGGGTTAACCAGTGCTCAGTTCACTTTAGCACTGAATTGACTCTGCAGCTGTGGCCTGCAACCATCGGCATTTGTCTCAGTGCTGAACTGGCTCCATGGCTCTGGCCTGCAGCCATCAGGCTCCTGGAGTGGCTTCATTCACTTCAGCACCAAACTGGCTCCGTGGCTATGGCCTGCAACCATTGGCACTCACCTCAGCACTGAACTGGCTCCGTGGCTGTGGACTCACTTTTTGTGACTCAAGTTAATGCTCTCTGTTGTTTACTTTTTATTGTTTGCACAATTTGTTCCTTTTCTTTCTCCAGACATTGGGTATTTGACAGTCTTTAGTGTGTAGGTTTCTTTGTCTTTCTTTATCTTGTGGCTGCCTATAAGAAGACAAATCTCAATATACGTACTTTGAATGTCCACACATTGATACCGAAGATCGGAGCCCAAACGTTGATCGGCAGTCCAAAAGTCAAGGCCCAAATGGTTGAAGCCTGGGCACTGGAATCCTGGAGGCCTGGGATTGGAGGATTGTACATGTGTGTGGGATGGTGGGTGGGAGGGAAAGGTACTGTTCTACTGTTGTTTTGGTGCTTGTGTACTCTGCCGAGCACGGTGGGTGTGCTATGGTAGTGCCAAAATGTGTAGCCCTAGGCTCATCTTTAGGTGTGTTGGATGTTAAAGCAAATAACACATTTCATAGTGTTTCCGTGTGCATGTGATAAATCTGAAGCAATGAGACAAAATTAGTTGCATGAAGATTCTTGACTTGAACATTGCATCCCAGTCAATGTGGGCATAGTCAACCAAACGACTTCCGTGCTGCACAGCTCTATGTCAGTAGTAAACTGACTGCTCTTTAGAGGCAATATATACATCAGGATAAATATTATTAACATATTAAAAAAAGGTAATCATCTAGCAGGAAGTATAGAGATCTTAGGTCCAACACCACCAGGTTCAGGAACAGCTATTAGCCTACAACCATCAAGCTCCTGAACCAGCATGGATAACTTCACTCACACTATGAACTAATTTTACAGTCTGCAGCCAAGAGAAAATATGCAGATGCTGGGAATCAAAGTAATACACACAAAATGCTGGAGGAACTCAGCAGGCTAGGCAAAATCTATGAAAAAGAGTAACAGTTGATGTTTTGGGCTAAAAGACTGTTTATTCTTTTCTGACAAGGATTTCTTCAAGTTCTTGGAGAGGCAAATCACTTTTTTTTTTGAAGAGAATACAGTGGAGGAGACTTCTAGCCTTGTCATATGGGATGCCTTTAAAGCATTTATTAGAGGACAAAACATTTCTTATACTGCAAGCGTTAAGAAAAAAGCTAATAAAGAGAGAATTAATTTAGCCAATCAGCTGAAACAATTAGATGAAGAATATGCTTTGACTTCAAATCCTGTTTTATATAAAAGACAGGTTGAAATTAAAACTAAATATGATTTTTTATTAACATACCCTATTGAAACTCAACTCTTAAGGATAAAAGTCAATTTTATATTCATGGAGATAAAACAAGTAAATTATTGGCTAACCAAATGAAAACTTCTAGTGCTAAACAACAGATTAAAGAAATTTATAAAGCTAACAGTATTAGGACAACTGATCATTTAGAAATAAATGACACTTTTAGAGAATATTAGTCCAAACTTTATAGTTCTGATCTTCTTAAAGATAATACTGCAATGGATAATTTTTTAGACCAAATAAATATCCCTATGCTTTCTGTTGATGACTGAAGACAGTTAGATTAATGTTTTTCTCATGAAAAAAATAGCCGAGGCTGTATGTTCACTGCATTCAGGGAAAGCTCCAGGTCCTGAAGGATTTTCTGGAGAATTTTATAAGGCTTTTTCTTCTTGGCTCATACCCCCTTTATGTTCAGTTTTTTCAGATACTTTTAAGTCAGGTAGATTGCTGCAATCTTTTTACGAAGCTTCTATTTGATTTATCCTTAAAAAAAATAAGAACCCAACTGAATGTTCTTCATATAGACCAATTTCCTTACTTAATGTTGATGCTAAAATTTTATCTAAAGTTCTGGCCTGTAGGATGGAAAATATCTTACCATCTATCATTTCTGATGATCAGACTGGTTTTATTAAAAATCGATATTCTCATTTTAATATTCGTCGATTATTAAATGTTATTTATTCTCCTTCTAAGGAGACATCTGAGTGTGTGATATCCTTAGATGCTGAGAAGGCTTTTGATCGGGTTGAATGCCATTATTTATTTAAAATCTTAGAAAAATTTAATTTTGGGTCCAATTAAATTGCTGTATTTATCCCCTTTTGCTCGGGTTCTTACTAATTCTCAGAATTCTAAACCATTTGAACTTCAACGTGGAACCAGACAAGGTTGCCCTTTGAGTCCTTTGCTTTTTGACCTGGCTTTAGAACCTTTAGCTATTGCTTTTCAAGAATCTAATGATATCACTGGTATTTTATGGAAGGGTACTATCCACAAAGTTTCACCTTATGCAGATGATTTATTGCTTTACATTTCGAATATTGAAACTTCATTACCTTCTTTGCTTTCTTTACTTTCTTGTTTTAGTCAGTTTTCTGGATAAAAACAGAACCTACACAAGAGTGAACTTTTTCCTTTCCATTAACTGATATTAACCTTCCTTTTAAAATTGTAAGAAACCAATTCACTTATTTGGGTGTAACAAGTACTAAGAATTATAAATATTTAAAGAAAATTTTCTTACTTTATTAAATTATATAAAAAGAACAATATCAAATTGGTCGCCCCTTTCGTTATCATTGATTGGTCGAATTAATTCTATTAAAATGAATGTTTTACCTAAATTTATATACCTCTTTCAGGCATTACCTGTTTTTATTCCTAAATCCTTTTTTGACTCTCTGGACTCTATTTTATCATCCTACATATGGAAAATTAAACGTCCTCGATTGAATAAAGTCCATCTCCAGAAAGATAAAAAGCATGGAGTTTCAGCTTTACCAAATTTTAGGTTTTATTACTGGGCAGCTAATATATGGAATCTCACGTTTTGGTGATACTATATTAATCACGAGGACTGTCCCAGGTGGGTTTCTTTAGAAGCTAACTCGGTTAATAAATTTTCTGTTATCTCCCTTTTGGAATCTTCACTTCCTTTATCCTTAAGTAAGATAACTGAAAAGGTGGTAGTCAAACATACTTTGAGGAGTTGGATACAATTTCAAAAACACTTTGGTTTACTGAGATTCTCCCTTTCTAGTCCCATTTTTAAAAATTATTTTTAAAGCCTTCAATGACCGATGTAGTTTTTAAAAAATGGGAAAGATTGCGCATTACATGTTTCCGGGATCTGCTTGTGGGAGGAAGTCTTTCTTCGTTTGAACAATTGTCAACTAAATATAGTTTACCAAAACCCTTTTTTTTTTCAGTATTACAAATTAGAGATTTTCTGTGATCTCAATTATATACATTTCCTAATAGTCCTGATAAGAATGCATTAGATGAAATTCCTAATACGAAATCATTCTATAATGGTTCAATATCCAATATTTAAAGATTCAAAGATTCAAAAAACTTTAGTCTTTCTAACCATACATCAGCTCTGCAGAGCAGTAGAAGACAGCGTTTCCCAGGAGCAGTGCAATCATAACATAACAAACACAACACTAAATAATAAACATAACAATAAATAGTAAAACACAACAGCCACATGTCAGTTAAAATCAAGTTATAAGTGTCCAGTGCAAGTTAAAAGTGTCCAAAGCAGAGTCAGGTAGAGCAGCTATTTAGCAGTCTGACTGCCTGTGGGAGGAAGCTGTTTAGTAGCCTTGTGGTTTTAGTTTTGATGTTCCTGTAACGTTTGCCTGATGGCAGAAGAACAAACAGTTCATGGAGATGGTGTGAGGGGTCTTTAATGATGTACCGGTCTTCTGGAGGCATCCACTCCAAAAGAGGTCTTGGACAGAAGGTAGGGAGACCCCAATAACCTTCTCTGCTCCCCTAACCACCTTCTGCAAGGCTTTTTTGTCTTGACAGCACTGCAGCTGGAGTACCAGGTTGTGATGCTAAAGGTCAGCACACTCTCAACCACACCTCTGTAAAATGTAGTTAAGATGTTAGTGGGGAGTGATGCTTGTTTAAGCTTCCTCAGAAAGTGCAGTTTCTGCTGGGCCCATTTCACAATCCCAGTGGTGTTCCTGGACCAGGTGAGATTGTCCGAGATCTGCACCCCAAGGAACTTGATGTTTTCCACTCTCTCCACTGTGGAGCCACTGATGTTGAGGGGTGTGTGCTCAGGCTGAGACCGTCTGAAATCGACGATCATCTCCTTGGTTTTGGTGACATTAAGCATCAAGTTGTTATCACTGCACCAGCTCTCTAGGTGTTTGACCTCCTCATTGTTTCATCATTTTTGCTGATGAGCCCCACCACTGTGGTATCATCAGCAAATTTAATGATCAGGTTCTCCTTGAATCTGGCTGCACAGTCATGTATTAGCAGTGTGAACAGCAATGGGCTAAGCACACAGCCTTGTGGGGATCCAGTGCTCAGTGTGATGGAGTCAGAGATGTTCCTATCAACATGGACTGACTGTGGTCTCTCTGTCAAGAAATCCAGAATCCAGCGACACATGGCAGTGCTGAGGCCAAGCTGCGACAGTTTCTCCACTAGTCTCTGCGGGATGATGGTGTTGAACGCTGAACTGAAATCAATGTACAGGATTCTGGCATAAGTGTCTTTGTTGTCCCAGTGAGAGAGAACTGTGTGCAGTGTGGTGGATATTGCGTCCTCCGTAGAGCGATTTGGAGGATAAGCAAACTGTAGAGGATCCAGCGATGAGGGGAGGCTGGCTGTGATATGAGGCTATGATTACGATATGTTGTCGGGAATGAGAAATGATTCTTTACACAAAATTAAAAATCTTTGGGAACAAGATTTAAAGACCTCAATTTCTGAAGAAACTTGGAATGAGATTTTTAAATTGGTTAATACTTCATCGTTATGTGCTCGTCATTCCCTTCTACAATTTAAAGTGGTTCAGAGGGTTTATATGACTAAGGATACGTTATCTCATTTTTATAGGGATATATCTCCCTACTGTGATAGGTGTAACAATGGAGAAGCTTCATTTATTCATACGTTTTGGACGTGCCCAAGTCTTAGAAAATATTGGAAGGAAGTATTCCAAACTTTTTCTGTACTTTAAACTAAATTTTAAGCCTAATCCTTTGACTGCCCTATTTGGTATTGTTGAAAGGAAAGGTATCATTTCGAAGACATCTGATCTGTACATTCTGGCTTTTATCTCTCTTGTGGCTAGAAGGGTGCTTTTGTTTAAATGGAAGAATGCTGTTCCACCTAATCATGTTCAGTGGTCACCAGATGTTTAGGCATGCCTAAATTTAGAAAAGATTCGTTGTTCAATTTCTGAATCTAACCAAGATTTTCAAAATTTGTGGGAGCTGTTTTTAAATTATTTTCATAATCTTTGACTTCTTGTTAAAGTACAGAAGTTGGTTAATAGTATATTTTATTATCTGATATAAGTTTTTTTTCTTTTTTCTCCCCCAAACAACTTCGACTTTGGTAGTGGGTGTAGATGTTTTTTTTTAATAAAATTATTTATATTCTATATACGAATTAATCTAATCTATATGAATATAGACTAAGGAGTTCGTTAATGTGATTCAATATTCTGTATCTGGTATTATTATTTTTTTTGTTTTATAATATGTATTCTCTTGAATTCTGTATTCTTCTATATAGAAATCAATAAAAAAAAATCGGAAAAGAAAGAAAAGGAACAGTGACAGGAAGGCAACAGTAACTCAAATAATTACACATTATAACAATGGTGAGCAGAAGAACATCTCTGAAAACACATGTCAAATCTTGAAGTATATGAGATACAGCAGCAAAAGACCATGAAGACACACTGAATTTAGTTACCTTGGTATTCAATGTTCCAGAAGTGTTTTCTCAGTAGTCAAATGAGTGTTTTTGGATTGTTGTTAAGCATTATATCCATGTCAAACTAGTGTCACTGGGCATCACAAAACAGTCAGGAAAGCCCGGGGGGGCAGGAATATAAAAATTTACTTCCATTTGCTTCACTTCAAGCAGGACAGCAAAGGAATAATTTTGGCGCAATTTCTCCGTATACTAGCTCTGTTTATTTCTCTTGCTGCAAAGGCTGACAGCTCCACAATATCCATTTTGAAGAAAAATGTGAGTAGGAATATTTTCCATGTGGAAAGTGACATCATCAGAGGTACGCTGTTTCATTCGGCTGCATTCATGTATGGTTGAATGATAATTAAACTTGAACTTGATTTGATTTGATTTGAACTGAACAAATGCAAGGTAACCCATTGTTTTGGAAATGTCATACAAAACACATTGAATTTATTCTGGCTGGCAGAATCAATCTGTTCTCCCTCACACCTTGCTCAGTTAACAGTATAAATATGGTATACAGCTTAGCTTAATTTTCCACAGAGGTTTCCTGTATATTTCAGATGCAAGGAATTAGTAAATTATAAATGGCTGCACTAAAAGGCCTAGATGGAGTAAGGTGGCAGTGTGCTTTGTAGCAGCAGCCTCTCTGGGTCCAATAAATGGTGTCGTAGCTATGTACTGTGTTTTGCACCTTGGCCCCAGAGGAACAATGTTACAGTTAGCTGTGTAAATGGGCACGGTTGAATGACAATTAAAATTTGAACTTGTAATTACCTTATAAGCACAAAGAGATTCTGCAGATACTAGAAATCCGGAGCAACTCACACAAAATGCTGGAGGAACTCAGCAGGTCAGGCAGCATCTGTGGAAATGAATAAACAGTCATCCTGTTGAAGGATCTTGGCCTGAACCATCGACTGTTCATTCATTTCCATAGATGCTGACAAACCTGCTGAGTTCCTCCAGCATTTTGTATGTGCTGCTTTGTAATTACTTTAATCATGTTACAGTAGCCTTGTTCTTAATGACAGATTTCAATAGATAAATTCTATTTCTGTGCTTTCCATTTCACTGAGTACAGCATCCAAACAAATTTCTTTATTCTTGCATAGATCATTTGATTTTAATTGCAGCAAAAACCTACAGATACTGGAAATCCAAAACAAAAACAAATTGCTCCAAGTGCCCAAGTATAAATATGTTATTTTGCATCAAAAATCAGCTGTTTTTTCACTGGAAAGCTAATTCTTGTAGCAAATCTTATTAAGGAACTCCAATAGCCTCAATGGCATAACAAGTAATTAACCAGATCGAAAGCTGAGTGCAATGATGTCTCAAGTGAGAAACAAAAAATCCATGAATCAGAATGAGAATTCACATTTAATTATTAAAATAATTTTGGAGACAAATTCTAAAATCTTTCAAAAATACAAAATGCAGAGCAGAAAAATACTGTTCCACATTAAATATTAGTTTTCATTGACTTAATAATCTTCAGCTACTAATATTTGCAAACAGGCAGGTCTCGTGAAATCTAAAGATCTTTTTCATCGATGTTTTCCTCTTTCCTTGCCACTTCAATGACCTCATCTAATTAAGCACTATTATGTGCAATTCATGTCAATTAGTGCTAGTTATTGGTTTATGGAGCAGATCTGCTGGCTTCCGTGTCCACATATCTAAAGTCTAGCAAGCACCACTGTATAAATATCAGGGCAAGGACCTTGGAAGATTCTTCTCTTTGACTGGAGTCACTGAGATTTCCAGTAGCACTGAGATTTATAATTAGCTAAATAAATTGCTTGTCAGCAAGGCATGAGCCAACTAAATCAGCAAGGGAAATCAAAACATTGCACAAAATGTTTTTTATGCTACTTGCTTTGAAACACAACTCCCTCTCTGAGGCAGTTTTCTCTGGTGTTTGAAATGGATGCTTCTAATTACAGAACTGGCAAATCTTAAAATGCAGCTTCTGAAGAACAATGAGTGAAACAACAACAGGAGGATGTACATGCTAAAAATCCAAAACAGCAAGCTATATGCAGACCTAAGTGCAAATCAGTTCAGCAGACCTACCACATCTGGTCATGAATTGTCATGGACAATTAAACACTGAACAAGAAGAAGTGGGCTCCAAAAATATTTAATCATCAATAGTGGGGCCCAACACATGAGAAAAGCAAGTTCAAGAACAAAGCAACCACAGCCATGTTCAGCTGTAAGTGCCAAAACGTTTTTTAAGATTTGGTACATCACCAAAGACTCTAGCAAATTTCTACAGATGTACTGTGAAGAGCATTCTGACAGGTTGTATCACTGTCTAGAATAGAGGAGCTAATGCACAGCCTCGAAAAAAGTTCCAGATGGCTATAAACTTACCCAGCTCCATCAGGACACAGTCTCCACAGCACTGAGGAAATCTTCGAAAGTGATGCCTCAAGAAGGTGGCATCCATCATTAATGATCTACACCATCCAGAACATGCCCTCCTCTCATTGCCACCATCACGGAGAAGGTACAGAAACCCGAGGACACACACACAATATTTTAGGAGCATCTTCTTCCCATTCACCATCAGATTTCCGAATGGACCATGAACTCAAGAACATCTCCTCACTTTCTCTGCTACTTTTTTTTTTATATTTCTTATTGTAACATATAGTAATCTTTTTATGTTGCTGCACAACAGAAAATTTCACAACATATGTCAGTGATAATAAACCTGATTTTGATCCTGAGATTATCCTTGGTTTCCTTCTGAGATCCACCCATCACAGAAGCCAGTATCCAGCCAATTCCATTCATTCCTTGTAATATCCAGAAACACTCCTGAAAACAAGACAATTCTAGTGACTCCAGACAAGTTGTGCCTCCATTCAAGTTGTTCCAATATAGCCACAACACAGGCATCTATTCAACAATGCGGAAATCAAGATGATTCAAGCAGTCTTTTTATCACCCAATCACCAAGAAAGAGATGGAAACTGTCATCAATGGTACTTTCACATATAACCCTCTCATTGATGCACAGTTGGGTTTTGCCAAGACCACTCAACTCCAGACACTCATCATAGCCAGGCCCTTTGGCCCACAATGTTGTGCTGACCATGTAACCTACTCTAGAAGCTGCCTAGAATTTCCCTCCCGCATAGCCCTCTATTTTTCCGAGCTCCATGTAGGTACATGGAGCTTAGGTCTAAGAGTCTCTGAAAAGACCCTACTGTATCTGCCGCTACCACCTTTGCTGGCAGTGCATTCCACGCACCCACTGCTCTCTGTGAAAAACTTACCTCTGACATCCTCCTTGTATCTACTTCCAAGCACCTTAAAACTATGCTCCCTCATGTTACCCATTTCAGCCCTGGAAAAAAGCCTCTGGCTATCCAAATGATCAATGTCTCTCATCATCTTATACACTACTATCAGGTCACCTCTCATCCTCTGTCACTCCAAGGAGAAAAGGCCAAGTTCACTCAGCCTATTTTCATAAGGCATGCTCTCCAATCCAGGCAACATCCTTGTAAAGTTCCTCTGCACTCTCTCTATAGTATCTACATCCTTCCTGTAATAAGGTGACCAGAAATGAGCACAGTACTCCAAGTGGGGTCTAACTAAGGCAGAACCTTTTTCGCACTGCGGACCAGTTTTATATTGACAATATTCTTGCAGACCGGCCGACTGGGGCCGGGGGGGGGTGGGTGGTGATAGGGTTGCCAATGGACAAGAGTAGCAGTCACATACGCCGGGTTTACCCCAGAAAGACTACAATGACCATGAAGCCTTGCGCGGGCACCAATACGCATGCGTGATTTGGCATGCATGTACGATTTTTTTCTACAAATTGTTTTTGGCAATTCTGTTTGGGGGGTGTTAATCACGACAGAAATATAGGTGATAAGTGGCTAACACACTCAATTTCCTTTCTAAAAGGGTTTATCTAACGAATTTAATATTAAACACACCGCATATTTTCCTCGCATGAATGTAGTGATAAGTCGATTATCAGGGGAGGACAGGGGAGCTTGAAGTAAGTGTTGAACGAACTTCCAGTAGAAGTGGTAGAGGCAGGTTCGATATTATCATTCAAAGAAAAACTGGATAGGTATATGCACAGGAAAGAAATGGAGGGTTATGGGCTGAGTGCAGGTCGGTGGGACTAGGTGAGAGTAGCGTTCGGCACAGACTAGAAGGGGAGAGATGGCCTATTTCCGTGCTGTAATTGTTATATGGTTATATAAGTCAATAGCATCATAACATTTTAAGTAACGTTTGGATATTAAACACGCAGCACGTTTTTCCCGTATGAACATATAAAATCATTGCAACACACCAATATCGCTGAATCAGTGGGAGCCCTGGGCTTGTTTTCCTGCAGCAACGCTGTCCTATCGAAGGGTGATAGGAGACAGCAAAAGTCGAATGGGTTCCTTATGTCCAGTCTGTTCCGCAGTTTAGTTTTCGTTGCATTCATTGCAGAGATATGTTGGAAATGGAAGCAACGTTTTCAGTGCTATCATGGCTATCTCAGGATTTTTAGCCTTGACTTTGATCCAGAATGGCGGCAGAGATGTTATGTAAAACATACTTTCCAGCCCGCCATCATTTGCAAGTTCGAGGAGTTGATCTCCTTCCCGCGCTGACATGGATGATGCGCGGGTAATGACCTCGCGTGCATTCAAGCTCAACAGTGGGCGTGACAGGGAATGAGGGACGGTGCAGCTGACTCATATCGCCAAATCATATAGCTTCCTCGTGGCCCGGTAGCACATGCTTTGCGGCCTGGTACTGGTCCGTGTCCTGATGGTTGGGGACCGCTGAACTAAGGTCTTGTATAGCTGTAACATTATTCACAGCTCTTGGACTCAATCCCATGGTTGATTAAGGCCAACACACCATACACCTTCTTAACAACACTGTCAACCTGCGCAGTAGCTTTGAGTGCCCTAAGACATGGACCTCAAGATCTCGCTGATCCTCCACACTGCCAAGAGTCTTACCATATTCTGTCTTCAAATTTGACCTACCGAAATGAACCACTTTACACTTATCTGAGTTGAACTCCATCGGCCACTTCTCATCCCAGCTCTGCACCTTATCGATGTCACGCTGTAACCTCTGACAACCCTCCAAGGCTATCTAGAACACCCCAACTTTTGTGTCATCAGCAAACTTACGAACCCACCCTTCTACTTCCTCAGCAACACTCACAACAGGCTGGAGGAACTCAGCAGGTCAGGCAGCATCCGTGGAAACGATGAGTCGACGTTTCGGGCCGGAACCCTTCATCAGGACTGAAGAGGGAAGGGGCAGAGGCCCTATAAAGAAGGTGGGGGGAGGGTGGGAAGGAGAAGGCTGGTAGGTTCCAGGTGAAAAACCAGTAAGGGGAAAGATAAAGGGGTGGAGGAGGGGAGGCAGGGAGGTGATAGGCAGGAAAGGTGAAGAAGGAATAGGGGAAAACACAACGGGTGGTAGAAGGAGGCGGAACCATGAGGGAGGTGATAGGCAGCTGGGGGAGAGGGCAGAGTGACATAGGGATAGGGGAAGGGAGGGGGAGGGAATTACCGGAAGTTGGAGAATTCTATGTTCATACCAAGGGGCTGGAGACTACCTAGACGGTATAGGAGGTGTTGCTCCTCTAACCTGAGTTTAGCCTCATCATGGCAGTAGAGGAGGCCATGTTTGAACATATCCGAATGGGAATGGGAAGCAGAGTTGAAGTGGGTGGCAACTGGGAGATCCAGTCTCTTGTGGCGGATGGAGCAGAGGTGCTCGACGAAGTGGTTATTAGCCACAACAGACCCTTCCCTTTTCAGTCCTGATGAAGGGCTCCGGCCCAGAACATTGACTGATCATTTCCACGGACGCTGCCTGACCTGCTGAGCTCCTCCAGCATGTTGAGAATATTGCTTTGACCCCAGCATCTGCAGAGTATTTTGTGTTTACGACTTCTACTTCCTCGCCCAGGTCATTTATAAAAATCACAAAGCAGAGGAGTCTGTTATGTACCCCTAGGGGTCTGTTATGTACCCCTAGGGTTCATATTTTCTGTGGACTGTCACTTTAAAACGTTGGGAGAATGAGAATGACTTTTGGGCACTGTTTGATCTGTTACAGAGAGAGAGAGGGACGAAGCCTGCCTTGAAATAGTGTTTATACAAACTCTAAAGTGTATTTACACTTATACAAGGATGCTGCCTGCTTGTGAGTTCTTACAGAGAAACAGCAACGAGCAGTTTGTGGGTGGCCATGGTGATGGAGGGCGGCGTTATTTGATGGACAGCTGGTGTTCAGCATGTTTGGATAAATACAAGATCAGCTGGTTGTTAGGAGAAACACATGGTTTTGGACACTGGATGAGCTTTGTGTGCCCACAGGAAGGTGGGTTTTTGGAGGATCGATCAGGAGAATCGATCAGTGGCTCTCGCAGTGTGGAAAAGGGGTGACCGGTGGGAAGTTATCAGGGTGTCCAACCCTTGCCTGGGTTGATAACTTTACCACAGAAGACGGTCTCCTTTTTGTGGTCACATTCGGTGACTTTTAAGGATCTCGGAGGACAACGGAGGATCGACAGCATCGGCACACCTCTCTCTCTCAAACCCTACTCAATTCAATAACACGAACTGAACTGACTTCATTTACCCATCATCGCAAGACT
The DNA here is from genome assembly GCF_963921235.1 of Mobula hypostoma. Lineage (NCBI taxonomy): Eukaryota > Metazoa > Chordata > Chondrichthyes > Myliobatiformes > Myliobatidae > Mobula > Mobula hypostoma. Next base: position 102,535,810 of record NC_086104.1, read on the forward strand.
GTATCCATTTACCTCCTAAGCTTGAAGAAGCCTGGGTCTATATATATTTCCACACTTATATATGCATGAACTTTGCTAACCTGCTTGATTTATCTGATTTTTATATTACTGTATTGCATAGGTATTAATAAAGTAGCTTTAGATAACAGCAATACCAGACTCCAGGTGTTTTCCATTTCTGCTGGTTCTTTAACCCGTTACAGGGTACATAACAGGTCCCACAACAGATCCCTGTGGAACAACACTGGTCACCATCCTCCATGCAAAATACAAACCATCTACAACCACCCTTTGCCTTCGCCTGGGAAGCCAATTCTGGAACCACAAAGCAAGGTCCCCGTGGATCCCATGCCTCCTTACTTTCTGAATAAGCCTCACATGGGAAACTTTATCAAATTCCTTACTGAAATCTATATACACTACCTTCAATGTGTTTTGTTACATCCTCAGAGAATTCAATCCGGTTCGTAAGGCACAGCCTGCCCTTGACAAAGCCTTGCTGACTATTCCTAATCAGATTATGTATCTCCAATTGCTCATAAATCCTGCCTCTCAGGATTTTCTCCAACAACTTGCCCACCACTGAAGTAAGACTTGTTGGTCTATAATTTCCTGGGTTATTTCTACTCCCTTTCTTGAACAAGGGAACACCATTTGCAACCTTCCAATCCTCTGGTACTTCTCTGTCCTTATTGATGATGCAAAGATTATCACCAGAGGCTCAGCAATCTCCTCTCTCACTTCCTTCAGTAGCCTGGGGTATATCTCATCTGGTCCCGGCGACTTATCTAACTTAATGCTGTCAAAAGCAACATATTACAATACAAAAATAGTACAAATAGTACAAAAAATGAATTTCTGATATATATACACTGTGACGGGGTCCTGAATTACCCCTATGAACTGTGCTCATTTACCCCGATTAACTGTGCTTTTGAAAAGAGAGAGTCATTTAACACCAACAACTTGTTTTAAAAGAGAGAGAGAGAGATGAAGACTGCTCACAGGTTGTTTACACTTTCTTCAAGGACATGGCATGCTAGTGTATTTCTTACGCAGACAAAGGAAGGAGGAGTTATTTGAGTGACAGTTGATGCTCAGCACGGGAAGATAAAATAGAAGGTCAGATGATAGACCTGAGACACGTTTTGGACACTGAATGAGCTTTGCTGCGCCCGCAGAAAAAGTGGGTTTTTGGAGGATCGATCAGGCAGATCGATCAGTCGCTCTTGCAGTGAAAAGGAAAGGGGTTGACTGGTGGGGAGTTGTCCATGTGTCCACCCTCGCCTGGGTGATAGCTCCACCACAGAAAACCGGTCCCCTTTGTTAAAGTCACAGTCAGATACTCTTAAAGGATTTCGAAGGACAACGAGAAGATTGACGGCATCAGCTCACCTGAAGGCTCAAATCTCTCCCTCTCTCCATCACTACTCAACTCAATACCACGAACTGAACTGAACTGAACTTTACTCATCATCGAAAGACTGTATCATTTTACCCCTAGACTTAAGGAAGCTTGGTTTTTCATACATATATTTCCATACTTACTTATATGTATAATCATTGCTAACCTGTTTGATTTATCTACATTTATATTACTGTATTGCGTAGTTACTAATAAATATTATTAGTTTGTAGCAATACTGGACTCCAAAGTGTTTTCCATCTCTGCTGGTTCTTTATTCCCATCACGGGGTACGTGACAACACACACACACACACACACACACACACACACACACACACACATTAAATAAATCGTGCAAAAATTGGAAATAAAAAAGTAACAAGGTATTGTTCATGCATTCTATGTCCATTCAGAAATCAGATGGCAGAGGGGAATAAGATTTCCTGAATCATTCTCAAATCATTGAATGTGTGCCTTCAGACTTCTGAACCTGCATCCTGATGGTAGCAATGAGCACAAGGCATGACATGAGTGATGAGGATCCTGAATGATGGACGCCATCTTCTTGAGACATCGCTCCTTGAAGATGTCTTGGATACTACAGAGGCTAGTACCCATGATGGAGATAACTAATTTTATAACTCTCTGTAGCTTACTTCTCCCCTGTGCAGTCGCCCTGCATCCCCCTTGCCAGACGGTACATCTGCAGAAATTTGCAAGTAGTTTTGGTGATACACCAAATCTCCTCAAGCTTTTAATGAAATACAGGCGCTGTCTGAATTATGTATCATCCTTTGCAAATACATCAATATGTTGGATTCTTAGAGATGCTGATATCCAGGAACTTGAAATTGCTCACTCTTTCCACTTCTGATCCCTCTGTGAAGACTGGTATGTATTCCCTCATCTTACCCTTTCTGAAGTCTACAATCAGTTCTTTGCTCTTACTGACATTGAGTGCAAGATTGACTTCCATCAGAAATTTAGAAATAAGTTGCAGAGAAAAGGAAAGATGGAGAGAAGTAAGGGGTTGCTCGTGACTGGATGGAAACCATGCGAGACTGAATGACACCAAACAAAAAGATTGCTGTTCGCTGAGATTAGATGGTGAAAATTCCTTAAATACAGATCAGTTGTGTGAAGCAGATGAGAGTTGAAGGAGACAGGTGAGGACAGAGAAAAGCAGGGTAAGAAATGCTGGAACTGCAAGACACAAAAAACAGACATTGCTGTAAACCTAAAATAAAAGAAAATGCTGGAACCAACTTCTGATCAGAAAGTACTGCAGATATAAAAGGTTGATTAGCTTTCACCAGAGAGTGTGTCTGAGTGTACATTGTTCAGTATTCAGTGTCAATCACAAGTAATTCTGGTTTCTTGCAAACATGGTGGGTAAAGCTTCCAGTTTGAGCCTGGCAAAAAAAATGGATGTGGCTCAATCCGAACAAAAATAAAGTCGAGGCACGGTACAGAAACAGGCTCTTATACCCAGTTCATTCATGCTGACCAAGATGTATACCTGAGCTAGTCCCATACCCCTGAAAACGTTTCCTAAATATCTTTTGAAAGTAGTAATTGTACCTCCCTCCACTCCTTTCTCTGACAGCTTGTACAATATATCCATTACCCTCCGGGAAAAGATTGCCACTCAGGTCCCATTTAAATCTTACCCCCCCCCCCCACCACACCTCCTTAATTCTATGTTCTCTGGTTTTACACTCCCCTACCTTGGGAAGAAAGACCGTGACCATCTGTCCTCATGATTTTATATACCTCCATAAGGTCACCCATCAGCCTCCTATGTTTCAACTATATACAGCCTCTCCTTGTAACTCAGTAACATCCAGCTCCCAATTACATCCTTGTGATCCTTTCCACACACTTTCCACCTTAGTAATAAACTCATGCAACATTCCCCCTCCCACTTCCTACACTCAGACATCCATGAGTTTAAAATTCAGAAAATCAAAACTTATTTCACAGAAGCTCTTAAGAGTCAACCAATATGCTGCAAGTCATTTCTGTTTAGAAAATATTTAATTGAGAGCCTTTAGAAAATATTTATCACCAATCCAATCAAATGTCTTACCTGAGTACTGGATGCAGCAAACAGGTGTTGGCTGGTTTGAAACATCAACTCGTGCAATAAGCTTGCTCGGTGCCAGACTGTCCAGTGGGTATTCTTTGGTAATTCCCCTTAAGCAAATCATAGACATAGAACATTACAGCACAGTAAGGCCCTTCAGCCCACATTGTTGTGTCGACCGTCACAAGTACTATCACTCAGAAATAAATCTTTAATTGAAACAAGAACATTGTCAAAACATTAAACATACTCTTGTTCTTATTAGACAAAAACAACAAAAGCACCACTTCTCTCCCAAAGTAACACTAAAGCATAGGAGTTAAATTCAGTATGAACAAGAAAACCAAACATAATAGCAGAAGTTGTCTTTAAATAATTCTCTGTTCAATTTTGTGCACCAAAACCGCCTGTTTGCACTTCTATCTACAAATACATTCACACCCCCCTTGTGCATGGCAGCAAAAAAGCATTGAACGTCACCCATGTTTTTGAAGTGGCATTCTGCAGACTCCACGTCTTCAGTTATCATAATTCATGCCACAGAGTCCTACAGCATGGAAACATGTCTGCCAGCCCAACTGCTCCACGACAACCACAGCATCCTACCCACCACCAGCTGCCAGTGTTCAATCCATAACCTTCCAAGTTCTTCCCTTCTCAGTATCTGTCTATATGCCTCTTAAATGTTGCAACTATACTCACCTTAGCCACTCAACTTGACAGCTCATTCTGTGTACTCAGTACCCTCTGTGCAGAGTTGTTACCTCTCATTTCGCTTTTAAATCTCTCTCCTCCTAACTTGCATATGTGTCCTCGAGTTTTGAGCTCCCCAACTCTGGGGAAAAGACCATAATCATCCACCTTATCCTTGCCCCTCATGACTTTATAAATTTCTATGAGATAACCTCTCATTTTCCTACATTCCATGCAACAAAGATCCAGCTTGACCAACCTCTACCCAATAACTCAGGCCCTCTAGCCCAATCAGCATCTTGATAAAACTCATCTGCACCCACTCTAGCTTGACGATGTCTTTCCTTTAATAGGGTGACCAAAACTGTACATAATACTCCAAGTGCTATCTCACCAACACCTTGTTTAACTGCAATGTAAATGTCCCAACTCCTAAACTCAGTGGCCTGACTGCTGAAGGCCAGCATGCTAAATGCCTTACTCACAACACGATGGAGGAACTCAGCAGGTCAGGCAGCATCCCTCGAAACGATCAGTCAATGTTTCAGGCCGGAACCCTTCGTCAGGACTCAATCACTTCGTCAGTGCCTTCTTCACCACTCTGTTGAGTTGTGTAACTGCTTTCAGCAACCTGTGTACCTTTACTCTTCAGTCCCTCTGTTCCACATCACTCAACAATACCCTGCCACTCAGTGTATCGATCATGCCCAAGACTGAATGTCCAAAATGCACTTACATCCAATTACCATTCCTCAGCTCATCTTCCTAACTGATCAAGATCTCTTTGTCATTCATTCTAACCCACTTTACTCGCAACAAGACTGCTAATTTAGAAGCATCAGTACACATTTACGTAAATAATGAATAACAAAGATCCCAACACTGACATCTATGGCACCCCACTGATCACAGGCCTTCAAGAATTGAGAATCAACCTACAAGAATCACGCGGTATGTCTGATGCAGCAGCAGAATTTACTTTTTCATTAGGAATATTATCCTTTTAGTTTCCTTAAGAAATGTGAATACACGTAAATATTTTTATTTACATAATACTAAATTTCCATACTGATATATTCCCTGTAGGATACTTAAAGAGATGGTTGAAAATAGATGAATAAAACAGTATTTTTTTTAGAACAGCATGACAGTTTTTGCCAACTAAGTTCTAACATATAAATTCTTGAAAAATGTGTTTCTTACTTGAGACTGTTATTTTTCCCCTTCAGGGCAGAGCTGGCATGTTTTGGAGGATTTAACTTTGGTGTGAACATGTTGATGCTGCAATATCATTAACACAGACATGAGAGATAATCACAATGAAACATTTCTTGAATATAGAAATTGAGCTTTTAAACTAATTATTCAATAATTTGATTTTGATAGATGGTCCCAGTGGGACGAAGTTCTCAGGTAACAAATGTTTTCGTGTACAAACAGCAGTAGGAATTAGTATGTAACTGTTTGGTGCTGAAGGTCCATATTCCTGAAATGAGACTAGTCTGGGAGCAACCAAAAGACAGCACCAGTTTCAGAGATTGCTGAAGGATCTAAGTTGTATCTAAGCCCAGGATAAGAGCAGATCGGTGAAATATAGTGAGTATGTCAACTATCTGAGGTGCAAAGGAAATTTGTAGACAGTGACTATTATAATATTCCACATTAATAGTATCTTGAGTTGAATTAAGAGTTTCTCCTGGGTCATTTTGCTGCATATTGAACCACTTACACTCCTCTTAGTGTTTTTTTTTAAGAATGTGTGACACATTTGGCAGAATAATGTTTCTAATGGCTAGGTTAGATATTCTAGAAAGGATTATGAAAAAAGCAACAGATGATACAGAGATCGTTGCTCAAATTCCAACTGGATTCCCTACTACACAAAGTAACCTCACTAAGTGTTAGAGAACAACAATGGGGCCAGCAAACCTTCTGCCACAAGCAAAGTATTCTGTAAAAGTGGAAAAGCTTAAAATGAGATTCTTGATTAAACTCAGGTCAGGTTTTCAAATAAATATCAACATTGGTGCTTACCTTGGTGCTGAGGTGTAGCCAGAAGACTTTACTTTGGTATGAAACACCACTGGCTTGTCTTTGACACTGCTGACTACAGGTTCAGGATTTCAAAAAAGAAAGAACTATTACATTTTATAAAATGCTCAAACACAATCATCAGCTTTCAAATCCACAGAATTGATAAGGAACACTGCTATTTTCATTAAGCGTAAATCAAAAAAAAAGATATCTAGTTTAGCAAGTAACTGTTCTTGGCACTTAGTAAGTAAATATCCATATCATTCAAGGTTCAGATAAGTGGAATGCTGTATACAGTGGCGATGCTCCTACCGCTAAGAGTGGAGATGATTAATTCTGTCATTAATTAAGATTCAAAGTTCGAAGTACATTTATTATCAAAGTATGTATACATTATACATCCTTGAGATTCGTCTCTTTATTGGCAACCACAAAACAAAGAAACCCATAGAACCCACTAAAAGTCCATCAAACCTTCAATGTGCAGAGAGAGACAAAAACAAATCATGCAAACAATAAAATTAAGCAAATAGCATTCAGAATAAGAGTGAATCCGTAGACACGGAGCTGGAGCAGCCCACAGCTGAGTAAACATCACAGAGCTGCGAACAGAACTGGACCAACACTCACCTTTTGGTCCTGACATCTTGTTTCAGTCCATCTGGCCCAGCATTTAAATTGTCCAAACATCGGGTCGTTCTTCATACTGGGGCCCGAGCCCTGTCACATCGACACACTTTGGGCCTAGACCCTGCTGCCACATTTCGGCCCGTACCTGACCTTCCTAAATCGGCCTAGATCAAACAAATCTCGTTCTCAGTTTAGATGGACAGGCCCTCGAGTCTGCCTCTCCTCTATTTGCTCCACTCCACCTCAACTTTGCCTCAAATATTCCTTGACCTCACCTCCTACCTGCATTATTTGACCTTGCCTTCGCTTGCTTCTCTATTGTTTGTGGTGATCATTTACCACAAATTTTACAAGAAGAAATGTTACTAATAAAGTACTTAGTTGTATTCTTTGTTTTGTTTACTGCCAGTCACTGGTCTTCACCAGCACCATCTTGAATTGAAAGACTGGTTTCCAAATAGCCTTGGCTGATCAATTTATAGTCAAAGTAAATTTATCAAAGTACCTATAGGTCACCATATACTACTCTGAGATTCATTTTCTTGCAGGCAGTCATTGTAGAACAAAGACATACAATAAAAGCAATGAAAAACTACACATAAACAACCAATCAACCGATGTATAAAAGATGGCAAACTGTACAGATAAAAATTAATACTGAGAACGTGAGTTGTAAAAAGTTCCTGTAAGTGAGTCAGTAGGTTTTGGAATCAGATCAGAGTTGAGGTGAGTGAAGTTATCCACACTGTTTCAGGAGTCTGATGGTTGCAGGGTAGTAATTGTTTCTGAACCTGGTGGTATGGGACCTTCCGTAGTAGTATGATATGTCTTTATGCTCCACTTACTACATTTGTCTGGAGAAATTGCTCTGCTCTTATTGGAAGTTGCTATAGTTTCAGTTTGCTTCACTCTTAACATTCTATTTTCCAAGAAAATTAACACCATCTGCTGCTTGCTATTTCAGGTGGCCTGCCCCCTCCATTTAATACAGTGCTGTCATTAACCAATCTGCTAATAAAATAATATATCAATACAGATTGCACTATATTAAATAAATCATATTCTCATAAATATGTTGTGGAATCTTCTCCTGCACATTAGCATTTTAAGATTTTATTTACTTTTTATTTCGAGATACAGCAGGGTAACAGGGCCCAATCAGCCCATACTGCCCTATTACACGTGTGTGACTAATTAACCTACTAACCCATATGTAATTGGAATGTGGGAGGAATCCAGAACACTTGTAGGAAACCCATACATCATGGGAAGAACGTGCATACTCCTGACAGACAGTGGCAGAATTGAACCTGTTTTACTGGCACTGTAACAGCATTATGCTAATCACTACAGTTACAGAGGTCAGCGATACAAATTTTAACATTATTTTACAATAATATAAAAATGTTATAATGTGTAATTGTGCAAAGCTGCAACATTATGAAACAGTACTGGAGCAACACAGTGCTGCTGCCTCACAGCTCCTGATCACTAGGGTGCTTCTATATGGAGCCTGCATATTCCATGTGGCAATGTGTCTCTCTCCTGGTCACTCCAGTTCACTTCCACAAGCCAGAGATGTATTGGATTGGAGGCTAATTGGCTGCCATAAACTGTACCTGGTGCAGATCTGTGACAGGAGAATTCAGGACTGATAGGAATGCAAGGTAAAATGGGATTGGTGTTAATGGAATGAAGCATGGATACTGTAGGGTTGAAGGGCCTTCTCCTGTGTGATAGGACTTCATGACTTTTACTGCCCAGATTTACATTGAACATTAGAAAGGCAATATGTCATTTGTAAAGTCTGCTATTAAAGCTATGGAGGCATCTATATAGCAAATAGGTCCCACACCGCCAGGTTCAGTAATAGCTATTACCCTTTAACTAGCATGGATAACTTCACTCACCTCAACTCTGAACAGATTCCACAACCTATGGAGACTAGAAAATCCACAGATGCCAGAAATCCAAAGCAACACACACAAAATACTGGAGGAACTCAGCAGGCCAGCCTGCATCTATGCAAAAGAGTGAACAGTTTACTCTTTTCCATGGATGCTGCCTGGCCTGTTGAATTCCACCTACCATTTTGCATGTGTTGCTTGGAAGTAGGTACACAGGAGATGCAGGGGTAAGTTTTTTATGCAGAGAGTAGTGAGTGCATGGAACGGGCTGCCAGCGACGGTGGTGGAGACAGATATGATGGGGTCTTTTAAGAGTCACCTGGATAGGTACATGGAGCTTAGGAAAATAGAGAGCTATGGGTAACCCTAGATAATTTCTAAGGTAAGGACATGTTCTGCACAGCTTTGTGGGCCAAAGGGCCTGTATTGTGCTGTAGGTTTTCTATGTTTCTAACCTATGGACTCACTTTCAAAGACTCTACTCACTCGTATTCTGAGTATTGTTTGTTTATCTATTTGTATTTGCACAGATTGTCTTATCTTGCACATTGGTTGGTTTTCAGTTTTTGTGTGTAGTTTTTAACTGATTCTATTGTATTTCTTTGTTCTACTGTGAATGCCTGCAAGAAAAACAACCTCAGGATAGTATATGGTGACATATACATATTTTTATAATAAATTTACTTTAAACTTTGAGTATGGTTCACAGAAATCGATTTATTTTATAACAGCCCTCTACATTAGTCTTACAGAGCAAGTTGTTATGATGAATTACCATATGTCACCATACAGCAATATTTTACATTCTCTTACTGTTACATTGACAGACAATTCCCAGTTCAAGATCTTTTGGAAAGACAAACCAGAAGAGGGGCAGTGACTTCATAGAGTAAACTTTACCACCAAGAGCGAGCTAGTCAAGCTTCTCAGCAACTGCTCTTGCAGAATTGGTGAATGCCTCGTGACCCTTCAGCTTCAAATGGAACCAACATGATATGATCAACAGCATATACAGCCCTCCCTGGATCAGACCATGGAAGATTTAGAGTTACAGTCAGACATCATAAGGGTAAGGTGAGTAGAGCAGAGGGCTAAGCGCACAGCCTTGTGATGCACCTGTATGGTTGGAGATCGTGGAGATGTTGTTGATAATCTCAACCGACTGTGGTCTGCAATTGAGGGTCCAACTACACAAGGAGATATTGAGACCAAGGTCTTGAAGCTTATTGATTAGTTTTGAAAAGATGATGGCATAGGTTGCCGAACTGTAGTCAATAAAGAGTATCCTGATATATGTGGCTTTGCTGTCTGGATGTTCCAGGGTTCAGCGAAGAGCCAATGAGATGGCATCTTCTATGGACCTGCTGCTGCTCTAGGTAAATTGAAGCAGATCCAAGTTGCTTCTCAGGGAGGAGCTGATATGTTTCATCACCAACTTCTCAAAACACTTAATCACAGTGGATGTAAGTGCTACTGGGCGATAGTCATTGAGGGAGGTTATCACTACCTTCTTAGGCACTGGTATAACTGAAACCTGCTTAAAGTACATAGGTACTTCAGTCTGCTGAAGCAAGATGTCAAAGATCTCAGTGAACACTTCAGCCAATACATCAGCACAGGTCTTTAGTACTTGGCCAGGTACCTCATTCGGGATGGATGTTTTTTATGGGTTCACCCTCCTGAAGGCTGCTCGCACATCATCCTCAGAGACTGGGGGCTGATGGAGTTTGTGATGTTTCATTCATGTTTTAACAGTCCAAGCAAGCTTTAAGGCATTGTGCTCATCTGGAAGCGAAGCCCTGTTGCTTGATTTAACTTGTCACTTTCTTACCCATTCTCCTAACCTGTCTAAGTCCTTCTGCAGCCTACCTGTTTCCTCAACACTACATGCCCCTCCACCAATCTTAGCATTATTTGCAAACCTGGCAACAAAGTCATCTATTTCATCATCTAAATCATTGATATAGAGCATAAAAAGAAGTGGTCCCAACACCGACCCTTGCAGAACACCACTAGTCACTGGCAACCAACCAGAAAAGAATCCTTTTATTCCCACTTGCTGCCTCCTACCAAACAGCCATTGCTCAAACCATGCTAGTAACTTTCCTTTAATACCATGGGCTCTTAACTTGGTAAGCAGCTTCATGTGTGGCACCTTGTCAAAGGCCTTCTGAAAGTCCAAATATACACTGCATCCCCTTGATCTATCCTATTTGTAAATTCAGAGAATTCTAACAGGCTCATCAGGCAAGATTTTCCCTTAAAGAAACCATGCTGACTTTGTCCTACCTTGTCTTGTGTCACTAAGTACTCCATAACCTCATCCAACAATTGACTCCAACATCTTTCCAACCACTGAGGTCAGGCTAACTGGTTTATAATTTCCATTCTGCTGCCTTCCTCAATACTTTGAAAGATTTTTGAAAGATCATTACTAATACCTCCACAATCTCTACCGCTACCTCTTTCAGAACCCAAGGTGCAATTCATCTGGTCCAGGTGACTTATGTACCCTTAGGTCTTTCAGTTTTTTGAGAACCTTCTCTCTTATAATAGTACCTATACTCACTTCTCTTCCATCACACCCTTCAACATCTGGGACAATGCTACGGCCTTCCACAGTGAAGACTGATGCAAAATACTTATTTAGTTCATCTCCCATCTTCTTGTTGCCCATGATTATTTCTCACGGCCTCATTTTCTAGCAGTCCTACATCCACTCTCAAATCTCTTTTACTCTTTACATACTTAAAAAAGCTTTTACTACCACCTTGATATTGTTTGCTAACTTGCTTTCACATTTCATCTTTTCCCTCCCAATGATTCGTTTTAGTTGCTCTCTGCAGATTTTAAAAGCTTCCCATTCCTCTATTTTCCCACTAATTTTTGCCTTGTCGTATGCCCTCTCTTCTGCTTTTACATTAGCTTTGCTTTCTCTTGTCAGCCATGGTTGTACTATTTTGGCATTTGAGTATTTCTTCATTTTTGGAGTACATCTATCCTGCACCTTCCTCATTTTTCCCAGAAACTCATGCCATTGCTGTTTTGCTGTCATCCTTGCCAGCATCTCCTTCCAATTTACTTTGGCCATCTCCTTTCTCATACCACTGTAATTTCCTTTACTCCACTGAAATTCTGCTATGTCAGACTTTAGTTTCTCCCTATCAAATTTCAAGTCGAACTCAATCATATTGTGATCACTGCCTCCTAAGGGTTCTTTTACCTTCAGCTCCTTAATCACCTCTTGTTCAGTACGTAACATCCAATCTAGAATAGCTGATCCCCTAGTAGACTCAACAACAAACTGCTCTAAAAAGCCATCTCATAGGCATTCAACAAACTCAGCCTCTTGAGATCCATTACCGGGGCAGTAGAGGTATAATTTGCCCATCTGTGATGATCACCCCATCCTTGACTAAGCTGTTCCACCGTGAACACGATCTGTTATGAGTCAACATGATGCTTTCAGATCAGGTCATGCATAGCACATACCTCCGCCGCACTGTTCAAGTGTGTTTCTGGGGTACAGGGGCTAGCGACCCTTGTGCCTGTTATCACTGAGCAGCCGTGAACCATCTGATTGGCCTAACAGAGTTCTCTTTGGGAACTAGCTGACTTGATCAGCATTTCTGATCTGGCTATTGTTCACGATTGCACCTAATCAAAAAAAAACTGATTTTTCCATTTCGACCTGCATGTTAAAATCTCCCATGACCATCATAACATTGCCCTTTTGACACAACTATTCTATTTCCTGTTGTAATCTGTGGTCCACATCCCAGCTACTGTTGGGAGGCCTATATATAACTGCCATCTCCTTTTGGGTTTGACCATTTTCGCTCTTGCTCATCTGAACTCTCACAAAACATACATAGCAGACCTGTAGCAGGTATTGAAGGATTTTCTCGTGAGAGCTTTTGCACATGGTCCATATATGATTTGCTTGCTAAATGATCATTTAAAAAGTCAAGTTTTCAAATATCATTCTACTTCTTCTCATGAGCAAATCCTCCAGCAACTTTTGCATCACAACAATACATGCCGGTAACTCCAGTTTCTGTATTCTACATAATTATTTCTCGTAGCTGCACGTCGCTGACCTCATGAACTTCTGGTGCAGCAGTTTCTACTGTTTTTTAAGTCATTCCGTTTTAAATGAACTAGTGGTTTTTTTGCACTTCACGCCCTTTGCTTCTTTGGAACTTAACATAGTGAATCAATAACTTATTCAATAAAAACAGTTCTAAAATCTGCAGACAAATCATTGACAAATTCAATGTTGTCAACACCATCCGCATCAGAAACCAGAAATGGAAATGTGATTGTGTATGATTGTGAAATATACTTAACATGCCAATGAGGTAGAGGGTGACAACCTTTTGTGTTCAGTTTAATTTCCTTTGTGTGCTGGTAACAAAAGATGCGCGTGTGCGCACAAGTTAGAGGAAACATTGCCAACCAGGCTACTCCCCACTGATCATGGCTGATTTACTATCCCTCTCAACACCATTCTCCTGCCTTCTCCTCATAACCTTTGACACCCTCACTAAGCCAGAAGCTATCAACTTCCACTTCAAATATACCCAATGACTTGGCCTCCACAGCCATCAATGAATTCCGCAGATTCACCACCCCCAGTTAAAGAAATTCCTCCTCATCTCTGTTCTAAAGGGATACCCTCCTATTTTAAAGGTCTGCCCTCTGGTCCTAGACTCTCGCACTATGTTCTTTCTTTTTAAATCTTTTTATTGAATTAGTACACAAAAGGTAAACCGTGTAAACACTAATACACTGTTGCAATATAAATTTACAAGAGATATTAATACACAAAAATGTTAGTATAAACAGTGCAGTTTAGATATAAAATAATAAGGTAATATAATAGTACACTAATTTTCCATACATATCAATAAAGAGAAGGAAAAACCCAAAAAAAAAACCCACCGTGCAACTAATCTAAAAAGCAAGACAAAGTAATGGGCTAACTAGGTATCAAGTATACTGAAACAACTTAAAACAATCACATCCTCAAATCCGACCTCCATTAAAAACAGTTAAAAAGCAAGAAGGGAATGTAAATATGGGGAAAGAGGAAAAAAAATTACATTAAATGAAAATGTTGAATAAAAGATCTCCAGGTCTGTTCAAATTTAACTGAAGTATCATAAAGATTACTTCTGATTTTCTCCAAATTTAAACATAGTATCATCTGAGAAAACCAAAAGAACGTAGTTGGGGCATTAATCTCCTTCCAATGTTGTAAAATACATCTTTTCGCCATTAAAGTAAGAAATGCAATCATTCTACGGGCTGAAGGGGAAAGATTACTGGAAATTTTAGGCAATCCAAAGATAGCAGTAATAGGATGGGGAAAAATATCTATATTCAATACTTTTGAAATAATATTAAAAATGTCTTTCCAAAAAGTTTCCAAAGTAGGACAGGACCAAAACATATGAGTTAAGGAAGCTATCCCCCAATGACATCTGTCACAAAGAGGGTTAATATGAGAATAAAAATGAGCTAACTTATCTTTAGACATATGTGCTCTATGAACAACTTTAAATTGAATTAGGGAATGTTTGGAACAAATAGAGGAAGTATTGACTAGTTGTAAACTATGCGCCCAGTCATCCGTCGAGATAATAAAGCCCAATTCCTTTTCCCAATCTGACCTAATCTTATCGAATGGAGCTTTCCTAAGTTTCATGAGAATATTATAAGTAATAGCCGTTACACCTTTCTGACATGGGTTAAGGTTAATTATAGTATCTAAAATATATGTAGGAGGTAACGGCGGAAAGGAAGAAAGTATAGTACTTAGGAAATTTCTAACTTGGAGATATCTAAAAAAATGTATTCTTGCTAAGTTATATTTGTTAGATAATTGTTCAAAAGACATAAGGGAGCCATCTGAAAACAAATCTAAAAACCATGATATACCATTAGTCTTCCAAATTTGAAAGGGATGGTCCGTGGAAGAGGGGGGAAAGAATATGTTGCCTAAAATAAGAACCGCAAGCCCAAATTGATTAAGATCGAAAAATTTTCGGAATTGAAACCAAATACATAGGGTATATTTAACTATCGGGTTACAAATCTGTTTGTGGCGTTTCAAATTAAAAGGAAGAGAGGAACCTAAAATGGAGCCAAGTGCGTAACCTTGAGCAGATTGTAATTCCAATACTACCCATTTAGGAATGGATAGTGTATCTTGGTCAAGTAGCCAAAATTTCATGGGTTGAATATTAATTGCCCAATAACAGAATCTAAAGTTAGGTAATGCCAAACCTCCATCTCTCTTAGCTTTCTGTAGATGTATTCTACCCAATATCGGGTTTTTATTTTGCCAAATAAATGAAGAAATTTTAGAGTCAACTTTGTCAAAAAAGGATTTTGGAACAAAAATTGGTAGTGCCTGAAATACATTATCAAAATTTTGGCAGAATAAACATCTTAACAGTATTAATACGACCAATCAAAGTTAAATAAAATGGAGACCGTTTAAATGAAAATTGAGTAATGTGATCAATTAAGGGTAGGAAATTAGTCTTAAATAAATCCTTATGTTTACAGGTAATTTTAATCCCAAGATATGAAAAATGGTTATTAACCAATTTAAACGGGAGGTTCTGATATAAGGGAACTTGCTTATTAATCGGGGAAAGTTCACTCTTGCTGAGGTTTAACTTATAACTTGAAAAAAGACTAAATTCTGCTAATAAATTTAAAGCAGCAGGAATAGATTTTTGAGGATTAGAAATATATAAAAGTAAGTCATCAGCATAAAGTGATACTTTATGAGACTTTAAACCACGAGTTATACCAATAATATTTGGAGATTCTCGAATAGCAATTGCAAGAGGTTCTAATGCAATATCAAATAATAAAGGACTAAGAGGACAACCTTGTCTGGTATCTCAAAAAAGAGGAAAAAAAGGTGAGTTTAAAGAGTTAGTACAAACTGAGGCCATAGGAGAATGATATAACAGTTTGATCCAGGATATAAATTTCGGGCTGAAATTAAACATTTCAAGCATCTTAAATAAGTAAGGCCATTCGACTCTGTCGAAGGCTTTTACAGCGTCTAAGGAAATGACGCATTCAAGATCATTTTGTGACAGGATATAAACAATGTTTAACAGTGTACGAATATTATAAAAAGAGTAACTATCTTTAATAAAACCCGTATGGTCTTCCGAAATAATATAAGGGAGTGCTTTTTCTAATCTGTTTGCTAATAATTTAGAAAAAATTTTAGAGTCAACATTTAATAAGGATATTGGTCTATAAGATGCACATTGAGCAGGATCTTTATCCTTCTTTAATATTAAAGAGATCGATGCTCTGTAAAAGGATTCGGGAAGTTTACCAAGTTTTAATGAGGCCTCCAGAACCCTGAATAACCAAGGGATTAATGAGGGTGCAAAAAATTTATAAAATTCCACGGTAAACCCATCAGGACCGGGAGCTTTCCCCGGGTTCATAGAAAAAATAACATTCTTAATCTCGTCAGTGGTAAAGGAAGTGTCTAACATAGAAGATATATCATGTGAAATCTTAGGGAAATCTAGGTTATCTAAAAAGTCATACATATGTTTAGAGTCTCGTGGAGACTCTGATTGATATAAGGAGGAATAAAAGTCAAAAAATGATCAATTAATCTCAGCTTGATCAAATATCAGTTGATCTTTTTGATTATAAATCTGATTAGTTTGAAATTTAGTATAGTTAGTCTTCAACTGATTAGCCAAAGACTCTCGCACTATGTTAGCTTACATATTAATGCTATATACAGTATTTTTAGTATTATTTCCTTTACATTTATTCATTTATGTTATGATTATTAATTCTGGGCTGATTGTATATGGCTTTCGTGTAGACCAACTACTATATTTAAAAAATAAAAACATGGCCTCCACAGCCATCCGTGGCATTCTTGTAAGGTATGTACAAGACAAAATTAATAGTACCAAGAGTATTTACATAAATTACTCAGTTTTACTCTGCAGCCTCCATATAGTTTGTGACACGCAGTACTTACGTATCTAACATGCAAACTAGTTTGTTGAATTAAAGAACTTGGTTTCAACTTGCTATTTCCTCTCTTGTAACTTTTTTTTTAAACTTGCATCTGCCAAAGTCAGCAATTTTTAATACCAGCCAAACTATCAGTGCAAACAATGACAAAAATAGTAATGTCTGAAACATGATGAATGAGAATATGTACAGCTTTTGACAGCGAACTCTCAAGGGCCGCCACAAAGGGTCTCAGTTACAGAAAACTGGCACTCAGAAACCCAGCTACTACAAAGCTATTGTAGTTGCCTGTAAAGTCATTAATGCTGCCTCTAGTTCCTGATGTTCAGCTTAATATCTAATAAACTTAAATGCACAGAACATTTCAACAAATGGCTACACCATTACTTTCATAAACTATGAATGTGATCTATCACAATAATCTGCCTTACATTCCATCAGATTTTCTGTATTGTTTTTCTGGCTGCTCAAAAGTTGGCAAAGGTATTACTCAATCAGATGTAAATACTAAAGAGAGCTAACCTGAAAATGAAATTGACCAAATTGCCTCCAGTTTACTTTTTATTCGCTATAATTTTGTTTAAAATTTCAATCTCCAGAATAGATGGACATCCCTTTAGAACAGAGGAATTTCTTTAGCCAGAGGCTAGAGGAATCTGTGGAATTCATTGCCACAGACGCCTACGGAGGCCAAGTCAGTGGATATATTTAAAACAGGAGTTGATAGGTTCTTGATTAGTAAAGGTGTCAAAGGTTACAGAGAGAAGGCAGGGGAAGGGGTTGAAAGGGACAATAAAGCAGTCATAATCAAATGGCAGAGTAGACCTGATGGGCCAAAAAGCCTAATTCTGCTCCTACTTGAAGTCATTCTGCATGTACAATGGACAAGATATTAAATTGATGAATTCAGCACCAGAGATATTCAGTATACACACTAACCCAAGTACTAAAATTCACCGATATACACAGGAATGAAGCAGGCATGAATCTGGTGATGAAATGTCCACCCACCTGATATCATGGGATTGAAAGTTGGACAAACTTGAGATAATCCTGCCACGTAAGGGAGGCCAATACAGCACAAAATAAAATAAATATCAAATACAGCGCAGCATTAACCTCACAAAACAAGTTGTGCACAATCTGAACTACCGATCAACTGAGAAATCACATAAGATTCAGAATATTTTTCACCTTATGCCTATCACCCATAATGGATTTATTCAGCAGCCCTAATTCAGAATAACCACTGTGCTTCTCTTCACGTACTGGGCATACAGAAACAAAGCACTTACCCATCTTTGATGGAACAGCTGACTTCTCTTTCTGCTTTGCATCACAGTTTAAAAGGGAGGTGGGCAGCAAAGGAGCCCTGAAAGAAGATTCTCAATCAATACAAGCCACCAATCATGATTTTTGGATCATATCATCATATGAGTAAAGATCAAAATAACAATATATTGGAAGAAGCAAAAGATGAAAGCCAAATTAAATAAAGCTGTAAAGGAAAATGGAGAAATAAGGCAATAGAATTAAGAGCTAATTTTAAAAGTTGTTAATAAAACAATATCCATGATTGATAGGGGAATGATAAGAAACAAATTGAAGAGGCTTAATAAGCCTTGTTAGTTAGCAATTTAAATGTTAAATCTTTTTTCAAAGGCTCTCCACTGGTTGGCATCAGCTATGGATGTTGCGTCCCAGCTGTCTATGTGACATGCAAGCCTCAGCAGTACGATATGGAGAGCAAGCTGTTGCCCATATAGCACACTCCCCTCTCCAGGCAGCTGATGAATCCAAAGAATAGCAGAGACTGATACAGTTTGGCACCAGCAGTGTCACTGGAGTTGTCAGTCAGCTTTGAAGTCAACTTAGGACTGTGTTCGGGACTTCAGCTCTGGATTTTTCCTCAGGGTTTACTGCCGAAGCCTCACCCATGACAGGATATAGCCACAAGGCAGCAGAGGTCTGAGATCAGAGTTTTTCTACTCCTAGTTGGGCTACCAGCCACAGCTGATGAGCCCCATCTGGCTTTAAGGCACCAGTGATCTGCCTTTGCCCCTTCTCCTGTCAGTAGAAACGGTTCCACTAGGCTTAGCAGCTAAACCACATGTGAAAGCCAGGAGATGGACTTGGTTGTCAGAGGCTATTTGAGATGCACGCCATTGGGAGCAAGTAGTGGGAGCTTATCCCCATTTATCATCCCTGGCTATAACCCAAGGAACCAAATTTCTTTCAGCCCTTTAATATTAGCTATATCCTTCCTGGTTGTTGAAAAATACTGATTTCCCAAGTCCAAAATCAGCCTGAAGTATATTACTTCCATCCAACATGAGCATCTTTAGCACTTCCTGCTCAAGGGCTAGGATATTCACCCACCCAATCCAGAATAGACCCTTTCCCTGGCAAGGCGATGCATTTAGCAGCAAGACCAGGAAAATAAGGGGTAGCTCCAGGCTTTTGGAGTGCAACAGCCACTGATTCCCTCAATGCTTTAGGATGCTGAGAATGCAAACAGTGGTGGGTTTGATGCATGAGGAAAATCATAACTTTTTGAAGTTGGCGAACTGAAGATTTTTAGTATACCCTTGGGCTTGCTGCAAATCATCCAAATGGCAAGAATTTGGGCACATTCTATCGTTTCTAGTATACCCCCAACAAGACGAACTTTGCAGACAAAGGTTTTCAAAATTAATGCAAGTGCTTCATTTGGATTGTTTGCTCATGATTTTGAATGCTATGTAAATATATCATATCTTTAGCTTGCTGATGCAATTGTACTTAATGTTTTGTTCTACAGTTAGGTTGTATTTTGGTGTACTTCTCCCATGGAGAAACATATTGATTAGTGATACATAAATGTTGCAGGCTATATTGACAAGATCCTTCTAAAATATGCAGAAGGGGCGATTTTACCTGGCAATAACACAGAGTGCTTCCCCTTGGTTTTTAGACTGCAGACACTTTCTTGCAAGCTCATGTAAATCAATTTCCAGCAGAACAATATGCTTTCCAAACATAGAAGAAAGAAGGCAGAAAATCTGTTGGGAGTAAAACACATTAAATCCCAATAAATTTTCAAAATTAATGCATGTACAAAAATGCTAATAAACAGTTTCCCTTAAAGTAAGTTTTATCTCTTGCAGAAATGTCAGGAATTTTTATCATTAAAATTTTATCAATTCAAAAAACTGGGGAGAAACAGAAAATCAAATGTTTTTGAAGAGATACTGCCACCTCTTTTACAACCAAAACTGTCTGGTGGACTCTATCAGCCTCAAGAGGGTGAAACTACTTAATGTTATTATTGTGCAGGTTTCACAGTGTAAAAAAATTCTAAATCCAGATTTCCCCTCCAGTAAAAAAGCTGAATGAATGAAACCAAGTGAGAAGGGATAATTCAGAGAATATATTCTTTCATTTGTCCCCAACATAATTAAAACAGAAAATCTATCTTGCAACACACATAAAAGTTGCTGGTGAACGCAGCAGGCCGGGCAGCATCTATTGGAAGAGGTACAGTCAACGCTTCAGGCCAAGACCCTTCATCAGGACTAACTGAAAGAAGAGCTAGTAAGAGATTTCAAAGTGGAAGAGGGAGGGGGAGATCCGAAATGATAGAAGACAGGAGGGGGAGGGATGGAGCCAAGGGTTGGACAGTTGATTGGCAAAAGGGATATGAGAAGATCATGGGACAGGAGGCCTAGGGAGAAAGCAAAGGGGGAGGGGGGAAAAACTCAGAGGATGGGCAAGAGGTATAGTGAGAGGGACAGAGGGAGAAAAAGGAGAGAGAGTAAAAGAATGTGTGTATATAAATAAATAACGGATAGGGTATGAGGGGGAGGTGGCGCATTAACGGAAGTTAGAGAAGTCAACGTTCATGCCATCAGGTTGGAGGCTACCCAGGCGGAATATAAGGTGTTGTTCCTCCAACCTGAAAATCTATCTTGCTGTTTTCAAAAATGAGAAATCAATTTTACCTCTACAAAGAGATTATTTTCAAATATAATAAAAATTCACAAGGTTGGAAGAACTAGTTCTATAGACTTGAAAAAAGACTTTAACCTGAAGTGGGTCAATACTGCATCTGTTTTTCGAGCACCCGTGCTTAAAGGGAAATTTGATCCCATTTTCCCATTGATACTGTTTAACCATCACTGCACCATCAAGTCTGTAGCTCCTACTAAACCTACCTCCCTACTTAATCTGCCAATCAAATCCAACCAACCACCAATTATACTCACTACATATCAATTATCCCATCCCACTGACCTCATCCCTGGCCACCAAACTCACCCCAGCAAAGATATTACTCTCTTCACTGTTACCTGCTAATTTGTTCAGTGTTACAAGTTGACCCTTGCCCCAGTAATCTCAATGTTGATTCGCTCTGACTTTCCAACCCTTTCCCCACATATTTCAGACTCCTCTGTGCATTCCCCAAGCCTCAAATCATTCAGTTGGAGGATATACAGGTCCAAGAGTGAAGAGATCAGATGAGCAACACTCTTGTTGTCATGGGTAGAGATAGAAAAATCATAGAGAAAAGTCAGAATCCATTATTCCATAATCCAATATTCAGTTGACGTACACAGATATAATACTTACCTTCAATAGTAATATAGGTTAATTAATAGATATTTATTATTCACAAAGTATTTAGAACTTGCTCAACATAAAACTCAAATTGCTCATCCGAGTACAGCAAGTTTTAAGTTACCTTGTCAGTGCTTCTAATTCCTATTGCATAAGATCCAGCTGTCCGAATGCTTAACCCAAGGTGATCTGAAATATATTTTATTTCATTATTCAACTAAACTTGAGTATCTTTAATCATTCAAAGTACTGTGAAATGAAACAAAAATATTTAATGTGTTACTTAATTAAAATTGGTTTGGTTAATCCTTACAAAATTAACATAGAATCACAATAACTGGTGCAGCAAGGTGGTGATGTGGCCACCTATTCTGGCAAATCCATTACTTACGGTGACAAAATTGGGAGAAGAGTCCCTTAGACCAGTCAAAAAAAAATGATGCAAGTGTCACATATACATTTGCCCAGTTTCCCAGTCTATATATAGATATGGTATGATGTACTGTATTTGTAAGACAGACCTAGCAGATAGTGTTGGAGGGAGAGGGGGGAGTGAGGGTTGATTCGGAGCAGGGTTGTACATATAGAATGAGAGGTCTGATGAGTCATCATTATTAACTGCAGATTTTACCAAGTTTCATGGCATCAGCAAAACGTCAAGTTTGACAGCCATCCCTGAAATGATAAGTTATTTCTTCTCTATGATGTACATCAGTTAACACGAATACCGAAGACTGATAGGAACATGGGGTCTATTCAAGGTAAAGTGACTATTACATCCATAACCAAGGATGGCCCAGTAGTCCCAAGTACGAAAGTTTGGGCACAAGCTGGATGATGAGACTACCAACACAGAAAGGGGGTTGGATGAGGAATCGCTCCTCACTAATCTATTCGACAGGCACATTTGCTTATAATCAACACCCATACTCTATGTTTGAATATATCACCAGAGCAGAATTAGGCCATTAGGCCAACAGAATCTACTCCACCAATCCCTCTCAAACCTATTTCCCCATAGCCTTTGACGTCCTTACAAATCAAGAACGTATTAGCCACTGCTTTAAATATATATAATAATCTGGCTTCCACAGGCATCTGTGGAGATGAATTCCACAGATTCGTCATCCTCTAGCTAAAGAAATTCATACCTATTTCTGTTCTAAAGGGACATTTTTCTATTTTGAGGCTGTGCTCTGTGGTCCGAGACTCCCTCACTGTAGGAAAATACTCTCCACATCCACTCTGTCTAGGTCTTTAAGTTTTAATGAGATCGCCCCCACACCATTTTTCTAAAATCCAGCAAGTACAGGCCCAGAGCCATCAAACACTCCACATACGTTAATCCTTTCATTCCCAGGATCATTCTCAGAAATCTCCTCTGGGCTCACTGCAATGTTAGCACATACATTCTTAAACAAGGGGCCATTTTCAACCTCTCACTGCTAAGGGCAGAAGTTCCCACTTGCTTCAAAAAGACAACAATTATGCGAGTGCCAAAGAAGAATAATGTGGGCTGCCTTAATGACTATCACCTGGTAGCACTCACATCGACAGTGATGAAATGCTTTGAGAGGTTGGTTATGACTGGACTGAACTCTGCCTCAGCAAGGACCTGGACCCATTGCAATTTGCCTATCACCACAATAGGTCAACGGCAGATGCAATCTTAATGGCTCTCCACTCGGTTTTAGACCACCTAGACAACACAAACACCAACATCAGGATGCTGTTCATCGACTATAGCTCAGCATGTAATACCATCATTCCCACAATCCTGATTGAGAAGTTGCAGAACCTGGGCCTCTGTACCTCCCTCTGCAATTGGATCCTCGATTTCCTAACCGGAAGACCACAGTCTGTGCGGATTGGTGATAACATATCCTCCTCGCTGATGATCAACACTGGCGCACCTCAGGGGTGTGGGCTTAGCCCACTACTCTACTCTCTGTATACACGTGACTGTGTGGCTAGGCATAGCTCAAATACCATCTACAAATTTGCTGACGATACAACTACTATTGGTAGAATCTCAAGTGGTGACGAGAGGGCGTACAGGAGTGAGATATGCCAACTAGTGGAGTGGTGTCACAGCAACAACCTGGCACTCAACGTCAGCAAGACAAAAGAGCTGATTGTGGACTTCAGGAAGGGTAAGACGAAGGAACACATACCAATCCTCAGAGGGATCAGGAGTGGAGAGAGTGAGCAGCTTCAAGTTCCTGGGCAGAAAGATCTCTGAGGATCTAACCTGGTCCCAACATATTGATGTAGTCATAAAGAAGGCAAGACATCAGCTATACTTTATTCAGAGTTTGAAGAGATTTGGCATGTCAACAAATACACTCAAAAACTTCTGTAGTTGTACCATGGAGAGCATTCTGACAGACTGCATCACTGTCTGGTATGGAGGGGCTACTGAACAGAACCAAAAGAAGCTGCAGAAGGTTGTAAATCTAGTCAGCTCCATCTTGGGCATTAGCCTACCAAGTACCCAGGACATCTTTAGGGAGTGGTGTCTCAGAAAGGCAGTGTCCATTATTAAGGGCCTCCAGCACCCAGGGCATACCCTTTTCTCACAGTTACCATCAGGTAGGAGATACAGAAGCCTAAAGGCACACACGCAGTGATTCAGGAACAACTTCCTCAATGCTACCCCACCCTCCTATCTCTCTTTGTATCACCTGCAAAGCTTGCCACAGCTATCACGCCTCTTTCTTTAGTGAATGGCACAAGTAAGCCACAAAGCTATCCACAAAGTTTGCCGCAAAGCCATCTGTAAAGCTATCAAGCTTCTTTGTTAGTAAATGGCATAAGTAAGCTGCACTGAATTACCTTCCAATTGTACAGCAGCATCAAGTTCTCCAGTAGC
This sequence comes from Mobula hypostoma, assembly GCF_963921235.1. NCBI lineage: Eukaryota > Metazoa > Chordata > Chondrichthyes > Myliobatiformes > Myliobatidae > Mobula > Mobula hypostoma. The sequence continues at coordinate 102,560,075 of NC_086104.1, forward strand.
AAGATTAATATTGAATATGCCACATATCGTCCCTACCCACAGGCTGCTGGAATTTCTTGGAGTAACACTGAAACAAAATTAAACTATTAATATAAACAATCCAAAAATCTGCAAGGTGAAAAACAGCTAAAACACATGATGATAGAACTACAGAGAAGGTTATACTCTGTCTTTGAAAGATCTACACAATTAGTCCTATTTCACTGAGGCTGTGGTAAAACAGTGATATTAATTTAGGGTGGCACAATTAGGAGAGCTTCTGCTTCAATTCTAACCCAAGGTGCTATCTGTGTGGAATTTGCACATACTTCTTGTTCACCTCACCTAGGTTAACTGTAAACTGCACATCTTATAGTGTGGAAGAGAGTGATAGAATCTGAGGGCAATATGGGGAGAGTAAAATAGGTTTAGTGTAAATGTGTCCTTGACAATTGACATCGTTTCAGTGGGTCAAAAGTCCTGCTTGTGTACTGTATGCCTTGATGACAAATCAGGCTAATGGGACGGCACAGTAGCATAAAAGTTAGTACAGCGTTTTACAGGACTGGTTGTAAGATCGGGGTTTTATTCCTGCTGCTATCTGTAAAGAGTTTGTATGTTCTTCACATGACTGCGCGAGTTTCCTCCAGGTTTTCTGGTTTCCTCCCACACTCCAAAGATGTATGGTTACAGTGAGTGAGCTATTTTGCTGCTGGAAGCATGGCTACACTGGCAGGCTGCCCAGTATAATCCTCGCTGATTTGATTTGATGCAAACAACACATTTCACTGTAGGTTTTGATGAACTTTTATATATATATAGATATTTTACTCCTCATCCTCTACATTGCTGAAAAGAGTCAACATCTCAAACAACTTCTATACAATGAACATTTATTTCACTGCCTCAGACAATAGTTTTACATTACCACAAAAATGAACTGATGGAGGAAATCTGAAATTATATAGAAAATGTTGAAAATATTGAGCATGTCAGACAACATCAGTGAAGGGAAAAATGAACTGCCATGCTGAGACACATTTCTACGCACATGTCTGGCACATGATACACCATCTCACCTTCTCCCTTGCCAGTGTATCCAAGGCCTCTACCAAGACTGTTTGCACTCCTGTGCAATTCCTCTTGGTATGTCAATAGCAATATGGATGGCTCACCAAGGCAACTTTCTCACTCAAATCAACATTCAGTTTGTATATTAAAATGAGTTATAATTATTATATAACTTAGGGGTCCCCAACCTTTTTTGCACCGCCAACCGGTTTAATATTGACAATATACAGCTGACCGGGGGGTGGGGGGGTGTTCAAGTAGGGTTAAACTCACTTCAACATGTCTTTTACAGTTAGGGTTGCCAACTTTCTCACTCCCAAATAAGGGACAAAAGTAGCAGTCAAATACGGGACACTTGTGTTTACCCCGAGAAAGACTACCATGACCACGAAGCCTTGTGCAGGCACCTGTGTACGCATCCGTGTACGTGCCAATTTTTTTCTACAAATCAGTTTCAGCGATTCTGTTCAGTGAAACTAATTTTTCCCATATAAATTAATGATAATTGCTTCTTCGCTTCACACCATCTCGGCACGAAAGGTTTCACAGAAATGCTCTACCTTAGCGGGGGAAATACGGGACAAGGGCAGTCCCATATGGGACAAACCAATTTAGCTCATATACAGGATGTCCCGGCAAATACAGGACAGTTGGCAACACTATGTTCAAGTTCAACAGTGCGTGACAGGGAATGAGAAAAAGTGCAGCTGACTCACATCGTTTCCTCGCAGCCCGGTAGCACATGGTTTGCGGCCCGGTGGTTGGGGACCGCTGATATAACTCATATAATTCTCGATACGAATTACAATGACTTAGTAAGGTAGTGAGTTCAAGACCCACGAAGTAATTTCGCAATTCTATAAAACCTTGGATAGACAACAGTAGAGTATTCTGTTGAGTCTGATTACCACTATAGGAAGGATGTGGAAGCTTTCGAGAGGGTGCAGAGGAGATTTACCAGGATGTGGACTGAATTAGAGAGGTTATCTTATAAGGATAGATTGAGCAAGGTAGGGCTGGAGGAGGATGAGGGGTGACTTAATAGAGGTGTACAAGATGATAAGAGGCGCAGATCGAGTGGATAGCCAGAGACATTTTCCCAGAGGTGATCGGAGGAAAGTATGGGGGGGTGGGGGAGAGAATGTTAGAGGTAGATTTTTTTAAAACAGAGTAGTAGGTGCGTGAAATGTGCTGCTAGGCATTTCACACACCTACCACTCTATGTAAATGTTGCAGATACATTAGGATCATTTAGGAAACACTTAGATAGGCACAGGGATGAAAGAAAAATTGAAGCTAATGAGGGAGAGAAGGGTTAGATTGATCTTAGAGTCGGCACAATATTGTGAGACAAAGGGGCTGTATTGAGATATACTGTTCTACGTTCTATAAATGCATACCTTGAATCCTTTTTCAACAAGCTACTTAATAAATATTCACAATGAATCATTCTGAGAACTGGAAATTCCATACATGCACACGATCCACTTTCCAAATCATTGTCGTTGATACTGGCAGAAGAGTAATGCAGAGCCCCACAATTACTCAAACTGTTTATACACTCAACATCTGTAAATAAAAAAAAATAACTGCATCAGGAGCGACTAAAAATTAAGTTATAGAAAACAAAACAATAATGTTAAAATGGTGGTATTACAACAATGGTGTCATAAACAAAACCTGTTTCTCTTTGAAATTAGACTGCAATGCACTTCCCAGTTCATCTTCAGTTGCACACATACAATGAATCTGAATTTTATTATGAAAGAGCATATTGGATAAATGACCATACTGGCATTCTTCTCAGGTTCATGAAAGAAAGCACTCTTCAGTAAATTCAATTCATTCTGCACTCCATCAAGAAAAGACTAGATGCACTGGATTCTTCAAAGAATGTGGGAGTTGACAGATCTCAACACAAGACACAACTTGTACTTCAGAACAGACCATGGCTCCAAGCTGTTTCACAATAGTGACAAAATTCGCGTCTCGCCAGCACAATGAGAAATTGCACCTTGAAGGCCTGTTTACAACAAACAAAAAAAATCTAATCTGATCAGGTTAGATTTCTGCCCCCACGACTCGTGACATTTCTCAGCAAAGCTATTTTCAACAGAGCTTTCAAGCCACACTTATGCCAATAACCTGCTCACTGATTATTTGAGCTTTGCCAGAAATAATTGGCTCCAGACCTCACCACAGACTTGATCCAAACACAGACCAAAGTGCTAGATTTCAGAAATCACCTCATATTCACTTCAATGATAACATCACTTACTGCAACACTGATCTGATTCCACAATCAATGGACTCACCCTCAAGGATTCTATAAATCATGCTGCAAGTATTATTTATTTACATATTTATTATTATTTATATTTTGCATTTGCACAATTTGTCTTCTTTTGCACATTAGTTTTTTGTCAGTCTTTGTAGTTTTTCATTATATTTCATTGTATCTAGTGTGAATGCCTGCAAGACAATGAATCTCAGGGGAGCATATGAGGACATGTATGTACTTTGAACTTTGACATCAGCATTGAACAGAGTCAAGCATTAAGGAGTCTAGGTAAAACTGAAATCAATGGGAATCCAAGGAAAATCTCACCATTGGTTGAAGTCGCACAACTACTATGTGATATTACTGCAGTAACTATTATGGACAATTGCCAACTCTGAGCATTTAGCTCAAAGCTTTACAGCACTAGATGTAAGATAAGAGTTCAATTCTCACCACTGTCTGAAAAAGAGTTTGCAATCCCCATGAACACGTGGGCTATCACCAGGTGCTCTGGCTACCTCCCAAATTCCAAAGACTTATGTGTTAGTGAGTTGTGGGTATGCTATGTTGGCACCAGAAATGTGGAGACACTTGGAGGCAATTTACAAAACAATCCTCACTAATTTGATGTAATGCAAAACAGTACTTTTTGTTTCAATATATATGTGACAAATAAAGCAAATCTTACATCTCTCCTTAGTTTAGATGTTGGATATTCACCATTGATTTCACAATGCTCAATTACAATCACAGCTCTACAGATGCTAATACAAAGAGTGCAGCAGACAACATTCATGCTTGGGATCATCAGTAGCAATTTATGTACACTCAGCGGACACTTTATTAGGTACAATAAGTTAATGAAAGTATCTAATCAGCCCATCACGTGGCAGCAACTCAGTGCAGAAAAGCATGCAGACATGGTCAATAGGTTCTGTTGTTGTTCAGTATCGGGAAGAATGTGATCTATGTGGTATTGACTGTGGAATGATTGTTGGGGCCAGACAGGGTGGTTTGAGTATCTCAGAAACAGCTGATCTTGGATGTTCTACTGTCTATAAAGAATGGTGCAAAAAACAAAAAAAAAACATCCAGTGAGTAGCTGTTCTGGTGGTAAAAAATACCTTCTTAATCAGAGAGGTCAGATGACAATGGCCAAACTGGTTCAAGCCAACAGAAAGGTGTCAGAAACTCAAATGACCACACATTACAACAGGGCATGAAGAAGAGCATCTCTGAATGCACAACATGTCCAACCTTGAAGATCAGTAGTACACCACATCAGGATCCACTCCTATGGCCACTAAGTGTATATGCCTCATAGGGACCAGGCAGCTACCAAGTCAAAAAAAAGAGGAGTGACTCACAACAAGTAGATCTGCTGTTTTAAAGTTTAAGGTAAATCTATTAGCACAGTAAATACAAACCCCATTTCCAGTAAAGTTGGGATATTTTCCAAAATGCAATAAAAACAAAAATCTGAGATATGTTAATTCACGTGACCCTTTATTTAACTGACAAAAGTACAAAGAAAAGATTTTCAATAGTTTTACTGACCAACTTAATTGTATTTTGTAAATATACACAAATTTAGAATGTGATGGCTGCAACACACTCAACAAAAGTTGGGACAGAGTTAAAATAAGATTGAAAAGTGCACAGAATATTCAAGTAACACCAGTTTGGAAGACTCCACATTAAGCAGGCTAATTGGTAGCAGGTGAGGTATCATGACTGAGTATAAAAGTAGCATCCATCAAAGGCTTAGTCTTTGCAAGCAAGGATGGGTCGTGGCTCACCCCTTTGTGCTAAAATTCGTGAGAGAATTGTTAGTCAGTTCAAAAGGAACATTTCTCAACGCAAGATTGCAGAGAATTTAGGTCTTTCAACATCTGTAGTACATAATATTGTGAAAAGATTCAGAGAATTCAGAGACATCTCAGTGCGTAAAGGGCAAGGTCAGAAACCACTGTTGAATGCGCGTGATCTTCGAGCCCTCAGGCGGCACTGCCTAAGAAACCGTCATGCTACTGTGACAATTATAGCCACCTGGGCTCGGGAGTGCTTCGGAAAACCATTCTCACTCAACACAGTCTGTCGCTGCATCCAGAAATGCAACTTGAAACTGTATCACGCAAGGAGGAAGCCATACATCAACTCTATGCAGAAACGCCAGCGAGTTCTCTGGGCCCAAGCTCATCTCAGATGGACCGAAAGACTGTGGAACCGTGTGCTGTGGTCAGATGAGTCCACAGTTCAGCTAGTTTTTGGAAAAAACGGGCGTCAAGTTCTCCGTGCCAAAGATAAAAACAACCATCCAGATTGTTATCAGCGAAAGGTGCAAAAGCCAGCATCTGTGATGGTATGGGGGTGCATCAGTGCCCACAGCATGGGTGAGTTGCATGTATGTGAAGGTACCATTAACTCTGAGGCGTATATTAGGATTTTAGAGAGACATATGTTGCCATCAAGGCGACATCTCTTCCCAAGACGTCCATGCTTATTTCAGCAGGACAGTGCCAGACCACATTCTGCATGGGCTACAACAGCGTGGCCTTGTAGACACAGAGTGCGTGTGCTTGACTGGCCTGCTGCCAGTTCAGATCTATCTCCTATTGAAAATGTATGGCGCATCATGAAGAGGAGAATCAGACAACAGAGACAACGAACTGTTGAGCAGCTGAAGTCTTATATCAAGCAAGAATTGACAATATTTCCAATTGCAAATCTACTACAATTAGTATCCTCAGTTGCAAAACGATTAAAAAGTGTTATTAAAAGGAAAGGTGATGTAACACAATGGTAAATATGCCTCTGTCCCAACTTTTGTTGAGTGTGTTGCAGCCATCACATTCTAAATTTGTGTATGTTTCCAAAATACAATTAAGTTGGTCAGTAAAACTATTGAAAATCTTTTCTTTGTACTTTTGTCAGTTAAATAAAGGTTCACATGAATTAACATATCACAGATTTTTGTTTTTATTGCATTTTGGAAAATATCCCAACTTTTCTGGAAATGGGGTTTGTATATATCACCATATACAACCTGGAGGTTCTTTTTCTTCTGGGCATTTACAGTAAATACAAGAAACACAATAAAATCAATCAGAGAACACACCCAACGGAGTGGACAACAACCAAAGTGCAAAAAGAAATAACAAACTACGCAAATAAAAAGAAATAATAATAAACAAGCAATAAATATCAAGAACATACAATGAAGAGTCCTTGAAAGTGAAGACAATTCAGTCGTAACAGTTTAGTGATGGTGCAAGTAAAGTTACCCTTCTGGTTCAAGAGCCTGATGGTTGAAGGGTGAACCTGGTGGTGTGGGCTCTGAGTTCCTGTACCCTCTTGCTGTTGGCAACAGCAAGAAGAGAGCATGGCATGGATTTTGTGTCCTTGATGATTGATGCTGCTTTCTGAAGCAGCGCTCCATATAGACAGTACGCTCTCCACCACACAACTATAGAAATTTGTCAAAGTTTTAGAATATTCGCAAATTTCTAGGTAGAGACACTGCTGTGCTTTCTTTGCAATGGCACTTATGTGCTGGACCCAGGACAGATCCTTTGAAATGATAAAACCAAGGAATTTAAAGTTGTTGACCCTCTCCACCTGTGATCCTCCAATGAGGACGGTTCATGGACCTCTGGTTCCCTCCTTCTGAAGTCAATAACCATCTCAGCCAGAGTTTTAATATCCCTCCAATATGTTGTTTCATCACCACCTTTGATTTGGCCCACAACAGTGGTGTTATTGACAAACTTAAATATGGCATTGGAGCTGTGCTTAACCTCACAGTCATAAGTATAAATTGAGTATTGCAGGGGGCTAAGCACACACAGTCTTGTGGTACACCTGTGCTGAAGGAGACTGTGGTGATGATGTTGCTGCCAGTAGTGACCTAACAATTATGGTGTGATCCCTTGCTTTGCATATCCTTCCCAAATCTATTCACTCTTCTCCTGACTGAATTTGCTTTGGTCCTAATATGCCCAGTTCACCAGCCCACTGAGGTCTTCTCTCTGCCTTAATTATCAAATTATCAAACACACAGCCTACTTTGGAATCATCAGCAAACTTCATAATGGTTCACTAATGTGACTTGGTTTTATTCAATGGTAGATGGGGCTCATCAGCCACGGTTGGCAGCTCATCTCAGAGAAGGAAAACTGATCACAAACATCCGCTGCCTTGCAGCTATACCCACTCATGTGGAAGGCTTCGGGAGTAAACCCTGAGGGAAAAATCCGGAGATGGGGTCCCTAAGGCAGTCGTACATTGAGATCAATGCTGACTGGCAACTCTTATGACACTGCTGCAAACTGTATCAGTCTCTGCCTTTCCTTTGGGTTCATCAGATCCGTGGAGGGGGAGATCTTGCTACACAGGCAACAGCTTGCTCTCTATATTATACTAACAGGTTTGTGTATCTAGCTAGCTAGGACGCAATATCCATGGTCAACTCTGACCGACAGAAGCCCTCACCTCAGCTTATTCAATAGCATGGAAGTTCATTAAAAAGCATCAGATTTCACTTTCTGTACACATCTGTGAAGCTATCTATTTACATAACACTATCCTCACATTTACTTTGTCACATTGTCAAACGGCTTTCTCCACAGTGAATTTAACATACTACCAGTCTGCCAACTCCCATCTAATACTCACTTCCTCTTGTAGCCTGTGCTGTTCAAGTGTGGAACCCATCAAAGTGAAAGTTAGCCAGTGTACATATGACACGTACAATTCTGCTGCTATCTGCAAGCAACTTGTATGCCTCCCTATGACAACTTGGGTTTCCTCCTGGTTCTATGTAAGACCATAAGAAATAGGAGCAGAATTAGACCATTAGGCCCAATGAGTCTGCCATTCCATCATGGCTGACTTATTATCCTTCTCAATCCCATCCTCCTGCCTTCTCCCCATAACCTTTGACACTTTGACTAACCAGGAACCTATCAATCTCCTGATTAACATATTCAACAACTTGGCATGCACAGCTGTCTGTGGCAATGAATTTCATAAATTTACTACCCCTTAGCTAAAGAAATTCCTCCTTAACTCTGTTCTAAATAAATGCCCCTCTACTCTGAGGCTGTGCACTCTGGTCCTAGATTCACCAACTATTTGAAGCATCCTCTCTATATCCACTTTACCTAGGCCTTTCAATTTTCAATTGGTTTCAATTAGTTCCCTCTCATTCTTCAAAATTCCATCAAGTATGGGCCTATAGAGCTATAATTTGCTCCTCAAATGGTAACCCCTTCATTCCTGGAATCAATCTCATGAACCTCCCCTGGACCCTCTTCAATGCCAGTACATCTTTTCTTAGAGAAAGGGCTCAAAACTGCTCACAATACTCCACGTGCAGTCTGACTGATGCCTTATAAAGCTTCAGCATGATATCCTTTCTCTTACAGTATATTATAGTCCTCTCAAAGTCAATACATTTGCCTTTCTTACCACTGACTCAACCTGCAAATTAACCTTCAGGAATCCTGCATAAGGACTTCCAAATCACTTTGCAACTCTAATTTTTTAAAATTTTCTCCCCATTTAGAAAATAGTCCATCCTTTCATTTCTTCTACGAAAGTGTATGACCATACACTTCCAGACACCATTTTGCATCTATCACTACTTTGCCCATTCTCCTAATCCAAGTCTTCTGCAGACTCCCTGCTTCCTCAACACTACCTGCACCTCCACCTACCTTTGTATCATCTATAAACTTGGTCACAAAGCCATTAATTTTGTCATCCAAATCATGAAAAGCAGTCCCAACCTGCAAAACACCAGAAGTCACCGGCAGGCACCAAAAATGGCCCCCTTTATCCCCACTCTTTGCGTCCTGCCAGTCAGCCAATCTTCTACCATACCGATATCGACTCTTATCTTGTTAAGCAGTCTCATATGCAGCACCTTGTCAAAGGCCTTCCAAAGATCCAAGTGAACAACACCCAATGACTCTCCTTTGTCTGTTCTACCAGTTATTTCATCAAGGAATCCCAACCGATTTGTCTGGCAAGATTTCCTCTTAACAAAACCATGCTGACTTTGGCCTATTTTAACCTGGGCCTCCAAGTAACCCAAAACCTTATCATTAACAAAGGACTTCCTATCTTTCCAAGCATTCAAGTCAGGTTAACTGACCTATAATTTTCTTTCTTCTGCCACCCTCCATTCTTAAAGAGTAAAGAATAATTTGAAAGGTACACGATGAACCACGCCAGCGTACTGCGGGCTGCTTACAAAACTTCTAAATACCTCTTGTGAATTACTCTCATTGCAATCTACAGTTTGTAATTGCCCTGCAAGCAACATACTTTTCAACCGTCTTAATGAACTAGCAATTCCACAATTTTCTGAAGGATTTGACAGGCTTAACTCTCAAGCATGTAGGTATGGCATCTTTAAGTGGACAAAGGTACATTGCCATGGCTGGAAAAGAGGAAGGCGGGGAGGACTCCAAGCCAGGCTGAGATGCAGAAGAATTAAACTCCCTCTACTCTGCATCGTGTTAGCAGATGTACAGTCGCTGGAGAACACGACTGAGGACTGAAATTAAAGATTCCTGGATCAGAGGGAAATGAGGAATTTCTGCATTCTATGTTTCACAAAGACATAGCTCACTCTGGACACATCGGAAAGACCCGAAAGCCTCTCGATACACAGGATGGACTGAACTTCTAAGTCAGAGAAGACAAAAGTTTGTGCTTCATGATAAACTCTTATTGGTGCTTGGACGTGGAGGTTTTGTCATTCTCTTGTTCCCCTGACCTGGAACATTCAACAATCAAGTGCCGACCATTCTACTTACCAAGAGAGTTCTTCGTGATCCTGACACAGTTTACATACCACCAAAATCTGATGTTAATCAGGCACTTGAGATTTTAAACACTGCCATCACCGAGAAAAAGCCCAGCCCGACACATTTCAAATCATAGTCGGGAACTTCAATCAGGCTTGTCTGAAGAAATCTCTGCCCAATTACCATCAGCATATAACCTGCAGCACCAAGGGTCCCAACACACCAAAGCATGCTATACTAAGATAAGGAATACCTAACCGTTCCACGTCCAGACCGCATTTCAGTAAGTCCGATCACTTGGTTGTCCTCCTACTGTACCTGCATACAGGCAGAAGCTAAAGACCAACGCTCTAGAGTTAAGAACAACAAATAGAAGGTCACGGGAGGCAGAGGGGCAGCTACAGGATTGCTTCAAGTCAGTGGACTGGGCCATGTTCAAGGACTCGGTGGATCTGATTGAAAAACACAGTTGTCACGGACTGTATCAAAAACAGTCGCAGACGATTGTGCCTCCACAAATCATACAGTGTATTCCCCAACCAGAAATCCTGATGAACCAAGAGACCCACAGTTTGCTGAGGGCTAGATCAGGGGCATTCATGTCCTCAAATACCTCCTTGTGCAACTGGATCCTTAACTTCCTCACTTGCAGACCCCAGTCAAATCAGATTGGCAACAACCTCCATCAATACAGGTGTACGGCAAGGCAGTGTGCTAAGCCCCTGCTCTACTCACATAATTAAGACTGTGAGGCTAAGCACAGCTCCAATGCCATATTACAGTTTGCTGATACCACCATCATCATAGGCCAATTCAAAGGTGGTGACAAATCTGCATAAAGGAGGAAGATTGATAATATGGCTGAGTTGTCACACAACCTCTCACTCAATGTCAGCAAGACCAAGGAATTGATTTTTGACTTCAGGAGAAGCAAACTGGAGGTCTATGAGCCAGTCCTCATCAGGGGTTCAGAGGTGGAGAGGGTCAGCCACTTCAAATTCCTCGGTGTTGGATCTGTCCTGGGCTCAACATGCAAGAGCATTTATGAAGAAAGCACAGCATCTCCTCTGCTTCCTAAGGAGTTTGTGAAGATTCAGCATGACATCTAAAACTTTGACGAACTTCTACAGCAACACAAGTAAAATGCTGGAGGATCTCAGCAGGCCAGGCCATCTATGGAAAAAAGTACAGGCGACATTTCAGGCCAAGACCCCTCGGCAGGAACCTCCAACCCTCCAGGATTTTGCATGTTTTGCTTGGATTTCCAGCATCTGCAAATTTTCTCATTTGTGACAAACTTCCATAGATGTGCGGTGGAGAGTATATTAATTGGGTGCATCACAGGCTGCTACAAAAACTCCAATGTCCAATATTGGAAAGCCTGACATAAAGTAGTGGATATGGACCAGTTCATGATGGGTAAAGACCCCTCCTCAACAATCAGCACATGTACATGGAGCACAGGTGCAGGAAAGCAGCATCCATCGTTAAGTAAACCACCATGCAGACCATGCTTTCTTCTTGTTGCTGCCATAAGGGAAAAAGTACAGGAGCTTCAGGACGCACACCACCAGGCTGAGGAAGAGATATTTCCCCTCAACCATTAGGTTTTCGAACTCGAGGGGATAACTTCACTCACCCCATCACTGAACTGTTCCGACTGAAATGGACTCACTTTCCAGTACTCTTCATCTCATGTTCTTTATACTTGTTGCTCGTTTTTTTTTCCTTTGTATTTGTACAGTTTGTTGTCTTTTGTACATTGCCTGTTTGTCCATCCTTGTTGGGTGCAGTCTTTAATTGATTGTATTGTGTTTCTTGGATTTACTGTATACCCACAAAAAAAACAAACCACAGGGTTGTATATGGTGACATTTCTGTACTTTGATGATAAATTTAGTTTTAACTTTGAACTTTGAGAGATTTTTGCAATTATTCAGTTTTCCTGAACCATTCCAGAATCTAGTGATCATCACAAATGCCTCTACAATCTCTTCAGCTACCTCTTTCAGAAACCTGTGGTATAGTCTATCTGCTCCAGGTGACCTATCTACCTTCAGACCTTTTAGCTTCCCAAGCACCTTCTCCTTAGTAATAACAATGATACTTATTTCTTTCAGTACGCTGGATGAACTCAGCAGGTCAGGCAACATCAGTTAGAAACGATGAGTCGACGTTTCGGGCCGGAACCCTTCGTCAGGACTGAAGAATGAAAGATGGGGAAGGATTTTAAGAATGCTTGTAGCTTCAGTTGAAAGACCAGTAATTTGAAAGACAAAGGGGTGGGGGAGGGGAAGCATTGACGTCATAGCGCTGGAAACAATGGGTAGTAGAAGAAGGACCCACCACTAAGCACATCTTTCCCTCTCCACTTTCCGCAGGGATCGGTCCCTCCGCGACTCCCTTATCCGCACGTCCATCCCCACTGATCTCTCACCCGGCACTTATCCCTGTAAGCGTAAGTGCTACACCTGTCCCTACACCTCATCTCTTGCCACCATTCAGGGCCCCAAACAACACTTCACTTGTGAGTCTGTTGGGGTCATCTATTGCATCCGGTGCTCCGGGTGCGACCTCCTCTACATCGAAGAAACCCGACGCAGATTGGGGGACCGCTTCGTCAAGCACCTCCACTCCGTCCGCCACAACAGACAGGATCTCCCGGTAGCCACCCACTTCAACTCTGCTTCCCATTCCCATTCAGATATGTCCATACATGGCCTCCTCTACTGCCATGATGAGGCTAAACTCAGGTTGGAGGAGCAACACCTCATATACCGTCTAGGTAGTCTCCAGCCCCTTGGTATGAACATAGAATTCTCCAACTTCTGGTAATTCCCTCCCCCTCCCTTCCTCTATCCCTATTTCACTCTACCCTCTCCCCAAGCTCCCTCATGGTTCCGCCTCCCTCTTCTACTACCCATTGTTTTCAGCGCTATGACGTCAATGCTTCCCCTCCCCCACTCCTTTGTCTTTCAAATTACTGGTCTTTCAACTGAAGCTACAAGCATTCTTCAAATCCTCCCCATCTTTCATTCTTCAGTCCTGACGAAGGGTTCTGGCCCGAAACGTCGACTCATCGTTTCTAACTGATGCTGCCCGACCTGCTGAGTTCATCCAGCGTACTGAAAGTGTTGCTTTGATCACAGCATCTGCAGATTATTTTGTGTTTATACTCATTTCTGCCCCCTGACACTCGAATTTCTGCATACAGCTAGTGTCCTCCACAGTGAAGACTAAAACAAAGTACTTAAAGTTTGTCTGCCATTTCTTTGACATAGTCATAGAAAAGTACAGCAAAGAAACAGGCCCTTCTGCACATCTAGTCCATGCCAAACTATTTAAACTCTCGTCCCAGCTACCTGCACCCAGACCATAGCTCTCCATACCACTGCCATCCATGTATCTATCCAAACTTCCGTTAATCGTTGAAATCGACCTCACATACACCACTTGCGTCAGCAGCCTGCTGCACACTTTCACGATTCTCTAAGTGAACTATCCCCTCATGTTCCCTTTAAACATTTCACCTTTCACCCTTAACCCACAACCTCCAGTTAATAAGCCCCACCCAACCTGCTTTGCATTTATCCTATTTATACCCTGCAATTTTGTGTACCTCTCATCAAAACTCCCCTTGGTCTTCTACATTCTAAGGAATAAAGTCCTAATTTATTCAATATTTCCCTGTAACTCAAGCTGTACAGTCCCGGGAACAGCCTTATAAATTTTCTCTGTACTCTTCCAACCTTATTTACATCTTTCCTGTAGGTAGGTGAACAAAGCTGCATACAATACTTCAAATTAGGCTTACCAACATCCTATTCAAAATAACATCCCATCTCTTGTACTCAGCACTTCAATTTATGTAGGCCTATGTGTCAAAAGCTTTCTTTATGACCCTATCTATCTGTGCCACCTCTTTCAATGAAATATGGACCTGTATTTACCACACTCCTCAGTGCCCTACAGTTTGCTGTGCAAGACCTACCCTGGTTGGTCGTACCGAAATGCAACATCTCACACTTGTATGCATTAAATTCCAGCTGCTATTTTTTCAGCTGGTCCAGATCCCACTGCAAGCTCTGACAGTCTTCCTCATTGTCCGCTATGCCCCCAATCTTGGTGTCATTTGTAAATTTGCTGATCCAGTTAGCCACATTATCACCCAGATCACTGATATAGATAACAAACAACGGATCCAGCACTGATCCCTGCGGCACTCCACTAGTCACAGGTCTCCAGTCAAAGAGGCAACCATCTACCACCACTCTCTGGCTTCTCCCACAAAGCCAATGTCTGATCCAATTTATTACTTCATCTTGAATGCCAAGTGAAGAAACCTTCTTGACCAATCTCACATGTGAGATCTTATCAAATGCCTTGCTCAAGTCCATGTAAACAAAATTCACTGCCTTGCCTTTATCAATGTTCCTGGTAACATCCTTGAAAAACGTTATAAAATTGGTTAGATACGCATGAAGCCATGCTGACTATCCTTAACCAGCCCTGTCTATCCAAATATTCATATATCCAGTCCTTTTTAATACATTCCAATAACCTTCCCATGACTGATGTCAGACTCACTGGCCTATAATTTCTTATTTACTTTCAGAACCTTTTTTAAACAGTGGAACAATATTTGCTACTCTCCAGTCCTTCGGTAGCTCACCTATCGTGAAAGATGATTTAAATATCTCTGCTAAGGTCCCTGCAGTTTCAGCACTTGTCTCCCACAGGGTCCAAAGGAACATCTCGTCAGACCATGGAGATCTTTTTCTCCCTAATTTGCCTCAATACAGCAAAAACCTCCTCCTCTGTACTCTGTAGAGCATCTATGACCTCACTGCTGCTATCACTCCCATCTCTTTTGGCTCCATGCATAGATTTACCATTCTGATCTTCTGATTTTGTCCCTTGCAATTCTTTTGCTTTCAACATCCCTTAAATTCTCCTTCGCCATGTCCACTGGGGCAACCTCGTGCCTTCTTTCAACCATCCTTACTTCACTCTTGTGTCCTTTTGCATTTCATATACTGTATTCCATAAGTACCTCAATTTGTTCCTATCTACTATACACCTCTTATTTTTTTTCTAAACCAGGGCCTCAATATCTCTTGAAAACTAAAGATCCCTAAACTTGCTATCTTTACCTTTTATTCTGACAGGTACATACAATCTTTGTACTCTCAGAATTTCATTTTTAAAGGCCTCCCACTTACAAAGTATACCTTTGCCAGAAAACAGCCTGTCCCAAACCACATTTGCTAGATCCATTCTGATACCATCAAAATTAGCCTTTCTCCAGTTTAGAATCTCAACCTGCAGACCAGATCTATCTTTTTTCCATATTTGTTTTGAAACTAATGGGATTATGATCTCTAGATGCAAAGTATTCCCCTACAAAAACTTCTGTCACCTGCCCTGTCTCATTCCCTAATAGCAGATCAAGGTTCACACACACTCTCATTGAGACTTATCCATACTGATGAAGGAAACTTCCCTGAACACATTTGACAAACTCTATCCCATCTAGTCTTTTTACAGTATGAAAGTCCCAGTCAATATGCCAAAAATTATAATTACCTACTATAACAACCTTATGTTTCTTAGAACAGTCTGTGATCTCTCTACAGATCTGTCCCTTTAAATCTCGTGGACTGTTGGGTGGTCTGTAATATAGCCCACCCATAAAGCCTCACTAGATGAGCTCTCCATTCTGTCCTGACTGAGCACTGCTGTGACTTTTTCCCTGACTGGTAACACCACCCCTCCCTCTTTAATCCCTCTCACTCTGTTGAATACCGGAAGATTGAGCTGCCAGTCCTGCCTCTCCTGCAACCAAGTCTCACTAACGGCTACAATATCATAATTCAATGTGTTGATTAATGCTTTGAGCTCATCTGCTTTTCCTGCAATACTTCTTGCACTGAAATATATGCAGCTCAGAATATTAATCACATCATGCTCAACCTTTTGATTTCTGACTTTGTCTGAGGTCTGAACAACATCTCTCTCTACAACCTCTCCACTATCTGTTCTGGCACTCTAGCTCCCATCTCCCTGCAACTCTAGTTTAACCCCTCCATAAAGCACTAAAAAATCTTTCTACTAAAATATTACTCTCCCTCCAGTTCAGGTGCAAACCATCTCTCTGCACAGGTCACACCTTCGCCTGGAAGAGAGCCCCATGATCCAAAAATCTGATGCCCTCCCTCCTATACCAACCCACTGTCCCCCCATTACTACCTCCAGCATCATTTCCCAGCAGTCCAATATTCACTCTTGCCTCTCTCTTGCTCTTAATAGATCTGAAAATAAAAGTTTTGTATTCTCTTCTATATTATTGGTTAGCTTATTTTCATATTTCATCTTTTTGCTCCTTGTGGCTTTTTAGCAGTCTTCTTTTGGCTTTTAAAAGCTTCTGAATCCTCTAATTGTTGCTATATTATATGCCCTGTCTTTTCTATTTACGCTGTCTTTGATCACTTGTTGCCACAGTTGCCTCATTCTCCCTTCAGGATACTTCATCTTTGGGACGTATCTATCCTGCATCTTCCAAATTACTCCCAGAAACTCAAGCTATTGCTGTTTTGCTACTGTCCCTTCTAATCAACTTTGGCCAGCTCCTCTTTCATGCTTCTGTAATTCCCTTTACTCCACTGAACTACTGATACATCTGACTATCTTCTCCCTCTCAAATTGCAGGGTGAATTCTATCACATTATGATCACTGACTCTTATGGGTTCCTTTACCTTGAGCTCCCTAATCAAATCTGGTTCATTACACAACACCCAATCCAGAATTACCTTTCCTCTAGTAGGCTCAACTACAAGCTGCTCTAGAAAGACACCTTGTAGGCATTCTACGAATTCTCTGTCTCAAGATCCATCACCAACCTGATTTTCTCAATCTACCTAAATATTGAAATCCCCCATGACTATCGTAAAATTGCCCTTTTACCATTTTTACACACCTTTTCCATCACCAGTTGTAATTTGTAGCCCACATTTTGGCCACTGTTCAAGCGGACAGATTGGGAGACCACTTCGTTGAACACCTACCCGATACAGATTGGGAGACCGCTCCGCTGAACACCCATGCTCTGTCCGCCAGAGGAAGCAGGATCTCCCAGTGGCCACATATTTTAATTCCACATCCCATTCCCATTCCGATATGTCAATCCATGGCCTCCTCTGCTGTTGAAATGAAGGCACACTCACGTTGGAGGAACAACACCTTATATTCTGTCTGGGTAGCCTCCAACCTGATGGCATGAACATTGAATTCTCTAACTTCCATTAATGCCCCTCCTCCCCTTCTTACCCTAATTTATTTTTTTTCTTCTCTCCCTCTCTCTTTCCCTCTCACTATAATTCCTTGCCTGTTCTCCATCTTCCTCTGGTGCTCCCCTCCCTCCTTTTTTCTTCCAAGGCCTTCTGTCCCATGATACTCCCCCTTCTCCAGCCTTGTAGCCCTTTTGCCAATCAACTTCCCAGCTCTTGGCTTCATCCCTCCCCCTCCGGTCTTTTCCTATCATTTTGGGTCTCTCCCTTCCCCTCCCACTTTCAAATCTCTTACTATCTCTTTTTTCCATTAGTCCTGATGAAGGGTCTCAACCCGAAACATCGACTGTACTTCTTCCTATAGATGCTGCCCGGCCCGCTGCGTTCACCAGCATTTTGTATGCATCCCTTTATTCCCACTCTGTTTTCTGCTGACCAGCCAAGGCTCCACTCATTCTAGTAACTTTTCTGTAATTCAATAGACTCTTATCTTGCTAAGCCGCCTCATGTGCGGCACCTTGTCAAAGGCCTTTTGAAAATCCAAGTACACCAAGACTACTGCATCTCCTTTGTCTACCCTGCTTGTAATTTCCTCAAACAATTGCAGTAAGTTTGTCAGGCAGGATTTTCCTTTCAGGAAACCATGCAGGCTTTGGCCTATCTTCTCATGTGCCTCCAGGTACTCCATAATCTCATCCTTAACAATCAATTCCAACAACTTTCCAACCACTGATGTCAGGCTAACAGGTCTATAGTTTCCTTTCTGCTGCCTCCCACCCTTCTTAAATAGCGGAATAACATTTGCAATTTTCCAGTCATCTGGTACAATGCCACAATCTATCGATTCTTAAAAGATCATTGTTAATGCCTCCGCAATCTCTCCAGCTACTTCCTTCAGAACCCGAGGGTGCATTCCATCAGGTCCAAGAGATTTATCCACCCTCAGACCATTAAGCTTCCTGAGCGTCTGCTCAGTCGTAATTTTCACTCCACAAACTTCACTTCCCTGATACTATTGAATGTCTGGTATACTGCAGACGTCTTCCACTGTGAAGACTGATGTAAGATACGCATTCAGTTCCTCTGCCATCTCTGCATCTCTCATTACAATATCTCCAGCATCATTTTGTATTGGTCCTATATCTACCCTCGACTCTCTTAAAAAAGCTTTTAGTATCTTCTTTGATTAGTCGCCAGCTTTCTCTCATAATTCATCTTTTCCTTCCGAATGACCTTCTTAGTTTCCTTCTGCAAGTTTTTAAAAGCTCCCCAATCCTCCATCTTCCCACTAGCTCTGGCTTCCTTGTATGCCCTCTCTTTTGCTTTTACTTTTACTTTGGCTCTAACTTCACTTGTCAGCCACAGTAGTGTCCTTCTTCCCTTTGAAAATGTCTTCTTATTTGTAATATATGTCACATTTATGCAGAAATAGAGAAAAATCTGCTGGGTTCACAAACTCTCTAGCACCACTGTAACTCCCATTAGGGTGTTTTTACCCTTGCAGTTTATTAAGTCTACCCAAAGCATTCTACATTTTCTAATCCTATGTCACCTCTTTCTAAGAATTTGATTTCATTTTTCTTCTACCAACAGATCCTCCCCACACCCTCTGCCTACCCACCTGTTCTTTCGATAGATTGTGTATCCTTGGATGTTAACCTCCCAACTATGATCTTCATTCAGCTATGACTCAGCGATGCCCACAGCATCGTACCTGCCAATTTCTAACTGTGCTACTACATCATCTTCCTTATTCTGTGTACTGCATGCATTCAAATATAACACAATCATCACAGTTTCCTGCCATGTTCTAAAGGCACATGGATTAGGGTAGGTAAATTGTGGCATGCTGTTAGGGCGTGTTCTGGAGTTATGGTATACAGCAAATACTAATTTTAACAGCAGCCATTCTTCAGACCTGAATGTGGATTGTAGATTAAATTTAAAATGCAGCTCTGAACAATAGCATTGCTGGAGCTGCAGACTGGAGTTGATTGCAAACTAGACAATGCTAATTAACATTCATTTTTGGGTGTCTGGAGTGTGGACATGAAGATGGAGGTGTTTGAAAACTATATGTAATTCAAAGTAAGTACTGTAGATATAATTGTAACGATAGAATTGTCCTGCAGTTACCTTTGATCTTTAGCTCATAAAATGTCATGTAATATTGGGTCGAGCAGGCCTCTTCTTTCAAGAATGTCTTGAATTATGATGCCTGGTACTTGTTTCGTTCAATAAACTTGTTTATATTCACTAGCTTCAGTGTCTCCCTGGTAACTTTGTTTTCTGCCTACTTGCCTGTTCTTTCAATATAATGTGTATCCTTGGATGTTAAGTTCCCAACTATGGTCTTCTTTCAGCCACTACTCAGTGATGCCCACAAATTTGTACCTACCAACTTCTAACTGTGCTACAAGATCACCTACCTTACTCTGTATACTGCCTGTGTTCAATAATAACACTGTCATCACAGTTTCCTCTCACATTCTAAAGACATATGGATTAGGATTTGTAAATCGTAGTATGCTGTGGTAGCTCCAGAAGAATGGCAAAATTTGCGGGCTGCCCCCAGCACATCCTTAGACTACATTGCTCATTGGTGCAAACAATGCATTTTACTCTCTGACTTCCATACATTTTCCCATATACAGGTGATAAATAAACCTAACCCTTATCTTTATCCTTATCAAATTTAGTAAATGTTAAAGCTCAGTACCTGAATTCTCTGACAACCTGATTTTTTCCAAGATCTTGGAGTTGTATTTTTGCTGTTCTTTCTGTAGGTCGATATGCAGCACACGGTGGCACTGCTGCCCAATCAGTGATGTGAAAATGTTGAGCTGCAAGAAGCCCCTTGTATTATTTCCATACTAGCAAAATTGGCAAACAAGTTGTGAATAAAAGCAGTTGAGTCAATAAAAACAGTGATGGATACATTTCAAAATATCTAAAATATTAAATATCTGTTAAGTTAAATAAAAATTCATGTTATACACTAATGAATTTATAATGTTGAAGATGGCCTTTTGAGTTAGATACTCCTCAGTATAGTAAGTGTTTCAAGAACAGGCTCAATGGAAATTTTGCTTTCCTTGTATTTTGCTGCAGTGTTTGGGTTACCGTCAACTTTCCTTTTAGGGCATACTGCCTGGAATGTGTAATTTATAAATAATTTATAAATGGAACAGTGCTAAAACTGTAATTGAAACTAAACACTATGATATAGATTTTATTGATTAAGAGATCAGGTAGAGTGATAAAGCAAGAAATGGCAACGAATGTGAATGATCAGCAATGATCTTACTGAATGGCAGAGAATGCTCATAAATCCAAATATCCTATTACTATTTCATATGCTTCTACAGAAAACAAGTTTAATACATTTGGTATGTATTATAGCAAGTATAGAGAGAAGCATAATTACATTAATTTGCAATATTCTATCAAACAAGTGTGTGAAATGGGCTGCCAGCAGCGGTGGTGGAGGTGGATATGATAGGGTCTTCTAAGAGACTCCTGGATAGGTACATGGAGCTTAGAAAAATAGAGGGCTATGGTTAAGCCTAGGTAGTTCTACGGTAAAGACATGTTCGACACAGCTTCGAGGGCCGAAGGGCCTGTATTGTGCTGTAGGCTATGTTCTATGTTCCAAAAATTTTGAAAAGTTCTTCCTATTCCTTCAATCACATTATTATCTTACCTGTCCATTAGCAGATCCAATAATAAGTTGTTTGGCTCTACTGTCCATGCACAAGCTCAACAGAGGACTGCCTATGTAAAAATGAAATATTTTAGATTTGTATAATCAGACAAACAGCTTACAAATGATCGCCTGAAACAATCCACATACATAAAAGTTGCTGGTGAACGCAGCAGGCCAGGCAGCATCTCTAGGAAGAGGTGCAGTCGACATTTCAGGCCGAGACCCTTCATCAGGACTAACTGAAGGAAGAGTGAGTAAGGGATTTGAAAGTTGGAGGGGGAGGTGGAGATCCAAAATGATAGGAGAAGACAGGAGGGGGAGGGATGGAGCCAAGAGCTGGACAGGTGATAGGCAAAAGGGATATGAGAGGATCATGGGACAGGAGGTCCGGGAAGAAAGACAAGGAGGTGGGGGGGAAGCCAGAGGATGGGCAGGAGGTATATTCAGAGGGACAGAGGGAGAAAAAGGAGAGTGAGAGAAAGAATGTGTGTATAAAAATAAGTAACAGATGGGGTACGAGGGGGAGGTGGGGCATTAGCGGAAGTTAGAGAAGTCGATGTTCATGCCATCAGGTTGGAGGCTACCCAGACGGAATATAAGGTGTTGTTCCTCCAACCTGAGTGTGGCTTCATCTTTACAGTAGAGGAGGCCGTGGATAGACATGTCAGAATGGGAATGGGATGTGGAATTAAAATGTGTGGCCACTGGGAGATCCTGCTTTCTCTGGCGGACAGAGCATAGATGTTCAGCAAAGCAGTCTCTCAGTCTGCGTCGGGTCTCGCCAATATATAAAAGGCCACATCGGGAGCACCGGACGCAGTATATCACCCCAGCCGACTCACAGGTGAAGTGTTGCCTCACCTGGAAGGACTATTTGGGGCCCTGAATGGTGGTAAGGGAGGAAGTGTAAGGGCATGTGTAGCACTTGTTCCGCTTACATGGATAAGTGCCAGGAGGGAGATCAGTGGGGAGGGATGGGGGGGACGACGAATGGACAAGGGAGTTGCGTAGGGAGCGATCCCTGCGGAATGCAGGGGGGGGAGGGAAAGATGTGCTTAGTGGTGGGATCCCGTTGGAGGTGGCGGAAGTTACGGAGAATAATACGTTGGACCCGGAAGCTGGTGGGGTGGTAGGTGAGGATCAGGGGAACCCTATTCCTAGTGGGGTGGCGGGAGGATGGAGTGAGAGCAGATGTACGTGAAATGGGGGAGATGCGTTTAAGAGCAGAGTTGATAGGGGAGGAAGGGAAGCCCCTTTCTTTAAAAAAAGAAGACATCTCCCTCGTCCTAGAATGAAAAGCCTCATCCTGAGAGCAGATGCGGCGGAGACGGAGGAATTGCGAGAAGGGGATGGCGTTTTTGCAAGAGACAGGGTGAGAAGAGGAATAGTCCAGATAGTTGTGAGAGTCAGTAGGCTTATAGTAGACATCAGTGGATATGCTGTCTCCAGAGACAGAGACAGAAAGATCTAGAAAGGGGAGGGAGGTGTCGGAAATGGACCAGGTAAACTTGAGGGCAGGGTGAAAGTTGGAGGCAAAATTAATAAAGTCAACGAGTTCTGCCTGTGTGCAGGAAGCAGCGCCAATGCAGTCGTCGATGTAGCGAAGGAAAAGTGGGGGCAGATACCAGAATAGGCACGGAACATAGATTGTTCCACAAACCCAACAAAAAGGCAGGCATAGCTAGGACCCATATGGGTGCCCATAGCTATACCTTTAGTTTGAAGGAAGTGGGAGGAGTCAAAGGAGAAATTATTAACAGTAAGGACTAATTCCGCTAGACGGAGCAGAGTGGTGGTAGAGGGGAACTGATTAGGTCTGGAATCCAAAAAGAAGCATAGAGCTTTGAGACCTTCCTGATGGGGGATGGAAGTATATAGGGACTGGACATCCATGGTGAAAATAAAGCGGTGGGGGCCAGGGAACTTAAAATCATCGAAAAGTTTAAGAGCGTGAGAAGTGTCACGAACATAGGTCGGAAGGGATTGAACAAGGGGGGATAAAACCGTGTCGAGGTATGCAGAAACGAGTTTGGTGGGGCAGGAGCAAGCTGAGACAATAGGTCGGCCAGGACAGGCAGGTTTGTGGATCTTGGGTAGGAGGTAGAAATGGGAAGTGCAAGGTGTGGGAACTATAGGATTGGTAGCAGTGGATGGGAGATCCCCTGAGCGGATAAAGTCGGTGATGGTGTGAGAGACAATGGCCTGGTGCTCCTTAGTGAGGTCATGATCGAGGGGTAAATAAGAGGAGGTATCCGCGAGTTGTCGCTGTGCCTCGGCAAGGTAGAGGTCAGTACGCCAGACTACAACAGCACCCCCCTTATCGGCGGGTTTAATAATAAGGTTAGGATTAGTGCGGAGGGAGTGGAGAGCAGAGCGTTCCGAAGGAGTGAGGTTGGAATGGGGACAAGGTGTGGTGAAGTCGAGACGGTTGATGTCCCGTCGGCAATTAGCAATAGAGAGATCCAGAGCAGGCAGAAGACCAGAGCGGGGTGTCCATGAAGAAGAGGAGGGTTGAAGACGGGAGAAGGGGTCATCGGTGGGGGTGGAAGAGTCCTTGCCGAAGAAGTAGGCTCGGAGACGGAGACGGCGGAAGAAAAGTTCCGCATCATGGCGAACACGGAACTTGCTGAGGTGTGGGCGAAGGGGGACAAAGGTGAGGCCCTTAGTGAGGACAGAGCGTTCTGCCTCCGACAGTTGAAGGTCGGAGGGGATGGTAAAGACCCGGCATGGATGAGAGCTGGGATCAGAGGGGGGAGGGGGGAAGCTTGCGGTGAGAGGAAGATGGAGCCTCTGAGGACCCAGGAGCTGACGGTGGGATCTGAGGGAGACGGGATTGCAGAGTGCTGGTGGGGGAAGGGGAGATGGGGGTCACAATAGCAGCACATAAAGACCCGGCCTGGAGTTCAAGGCTGGAATCTTGAGAGCTGGGATCAGAGGCGGGAGGGGGGAGGCTGGGGGTGTCAGTGGAGAGGGGAGGGTTGGGGTGATAGGAAGATGGAGCCTCTGAGGGCCCAGGAGTTAATCCCTACATTTTCAATATGAACCACTTAAAGGCAACTTACTTGATAATATTGCTGACTGATACAGCAATAATTTATTGGTGAGATTCCAAACCTAAATAAAAACACAAAAAAGTCATATCCCTGCTGCCGAATAACAATTCAAATTCAAGTAAGTTTAGTTTATTGTTATTCAACTCTAAGCATGTTTACCGCTAAATGAAACAATGTTCCTCCAGATCAAGGTGCACAACACAGTACATAAGACCCACACAATTAACATAAAAGTAATATTACAACAAATAAATTAAGTACAATGCAAGCTAAAAAGTAAACACTATAACACTACTGGCATTTCACACATGATGAGACAGTTTGATGAGGTTCATACATGGCGGCAGAGAGTTCAGTAGTCTCAAGGCCTGGGGGAAGAAGCTGTTTCCCATCCTAACAGTTCTTGTCCTTAAGCTATGGGTACTTCCTGCCTAATGGCAGTGGGGTCAAAGAGATTGTTAGATCGATGGGAGGGTTCACTGACAATACTAAGGGCAGTGTTCCTACTAAATATCATAATGGCTTTAAATGTCTCACCATATAATGTGTGATCCAATTACAGAAATTTAAGACAAGGAAACTTTGAAACATTTATCTGCCACAGAAATTAATTTTCTTAAGCCTTTAATTTTATCACACTATTCATCAGTCATTCTGACCACAAACCAGATCAATACCAGCAGTTCACAGAACTAAGGTGTCAAATGAGCAAACTAAATTTCTCTTCGGGCCTCCTCATTATAGTACAGACAAGAAAAACCTTGTGCAGCAATCAAAACCTCCCAGTACCACTCACCTGCTGAACCCACACTAATTTCTGCAAATGTCAAGACCCTCCAAGTAGGTCTGAGCAGAGGAAAATATACAATCATAGGAGCAAAACTGTCTACAATACATCTATTGTAGCTGCCTTAGTTCCTTGTAAGAACTAACCTATTTACTCCTCTACAGCCCTGCAGATTTTTACGGGGGGGGGGGGGAATGTTCTTTTTTAAAAACCAGAGAGAGTGAATGTGTGCAACAACTTGCCAGGGGTGGTGGTACAGCAGATACATTTGGAGCATTTAAGAAACTCTTGGATAGGCACATGAATGATCGAAAAATGGAGGGCGAGGTAGGAGGGATGGGTTACATTGATCTTAGAGTTGGTTAAAAGGTTGGTACAACATCGTAAGCCAAAGGGCCTATACTGTGCTGTGCTGTTCTATGTTTTAATTCCTTTTTAAACATATATCTAGTTTTATCACTGTTATTCAATATAAGTTTACTACCACTTCAAGCACTGAAAGATCAAGAGCATAGAAGACAATAAACTGTGCAAATGCAAATATAAATAAACAGCAATAAATAACGAGAGCATGAAATAGCAAGATAAAGAGTCCTTAAAGTGAGATAATTGATTGCGGAAACGTCTCAGTAGATGATTATAGCTATCCTCTTTTATTCAAGAGCCTGATGGTTGAGGGTTAGTAACTGGTCCTGAACCTGGTGGTGTCAGTCCTGAGGCTCTTGTACCTTCCACCTGATAGCAGCAGTGAGAAAAGAGCATGGCCTGAGTGGGTAAATCTTTGATGATGGATGCTGCTTTCCTATGAAAGCGTTTCATGTAGGTGTGCTCAATGGTTAAGAAGGCTTTACCCGTGATATACTGGGCCGAATGCACTACCTTTTGCAGGATTTTACGCTCAAAGGCATTGGTGTTCCATACCAAGCCGTAATGCAGCTAATGAATACACTTTCCACCACACATCAATAGCAGTTTGCCAAGGTTTTCAACGACATGCCATATCTCCACAGACTCCTGAGGCACTGTTGTGCTTTCTTTGCAATAATATTTAATGATGGGTCCAGTACAAGTCATCTGAGATATTGACACCTAGGAATTTAAAGTTACTGACCCTCTCCATCTCTAATCCTCTAATGATTACTGGCTCATGGACCTCTGATTTTCCTCTCCTGAAGTCTATAAACAGTTCCTTGGTCTTGCTGATATTGAGTGAGAGGTTGTTGTCATGACACCACTCAGCCAAATTTTCAATCTAACTCTTGTCTGCTGATTCATCACCACTTTTGATATGGCTCACAACAGTGGCGTCATCAGCAAACCTGAATATGGTGTTAGAGCTGTACTTAACACCCTGTTCTACTTGCTTTACACCCATGACTGTGTGGCTAAGCACACAGCCCTGTGATGCACCCATGCTGATTGAGACCTTAGAGATGTTTTTGCCAATCAGAACTGACTGGGGTCGACAAGCGAGGAAATCCAGGATCGAATTGCACAAGGGGATATTAAAGCACAGGTCTTGGGAGTTTACTGATCTGCTTTGAAGGGATGAAGGTATTAAATGCTGAGCTGTAATTGATAAAGAGCATCCTGATGTATGCATCTTTGCTGTCCAGATGTTCCAGGGTTGTGTGAAGAGCCAATGGGATGGCATCTGCTGTGGACCTGTTGCTCCGGTAGGCCAATTAAAGCGGATCCAAGCGGACCACTCAGACAGGAGTTGATATGTTTCAACACCAGACTCTCAAAGCACTTCATCAATGTTGGATATAAGTGCCACTGGGCAACAGTTATTGAGGCAGGTTACAACAGTCCTCTTGGGCACCGGCACAATTGAAGCCTGCTTGAAGCAGATGGGTACCACACATTGCCAAAGTGAGCGGTTGAAAATATTTGAGAATACACCAGCCAGTTAGTCAGCACAGGTCTTCACTCAGCCAAGTACTCCATCCAAACCGGATGTTTTCACCCGCAAGTGATCTTCAGATATGAGACCAAAGGATCATCTGGAGACAATCCACAGCCTTTGAGCATTTCTTATTGATTCCAATCTAGTCCAGAATCCCAACTTCATCCATGAGATGGCTTTCTGGAGATCGTACCTGCACCT
This sequence comes from Mobula hypostoma, assembly GCF_963921235.1. Classification (NCBI taxonomy): domain Eukaryota; kingdom Metazoa; phylum Chordata; class Chondrichthyes; order Myliobatiformes; family Myliobatidae; genus Mobula; species Mobula hypostoma. Next base: position 102,587,164 of record NC_086104.1, read on the forward strand.
CATAGCATTCTTGATCTCCGGACTTGAATGACTCTCATCTGGCCCTCAGCAAATTCCAGATTTCATGGTTCATCCAGAGCTTCTGATTGGGGTATACTCTGAATGATTTCGTGGGGACACACCCATCTACACCTGTTTTAATATAACATAGCGCATCATAGCACGCCAGCCAATATCCCAACTCCAAGCACTTACACTGTGGAAAAATTATCTCCCTTTCTAAAAGGAAACCCAGTAAAATTTTTGTAAGTAGTTTTTGACCAATATCAAATATCTATTGGTAATCCAGACTAAGATATGGTTCCATGAGGAGCTGGCACAGCACAAGCCCACAATTTGATATCATGAATGACACCTTATCACACCTCTGTGCTTGCTTGTTTACAACTATGTCTAGACAACGTCTTGAGCAGCTAAGAAGACATTCCATCAATTTCAAGTTCAATTCTTAAGTTCTGTGCATCCATTTTTCAGACATGAAATAAAAGAGTATGCGTAAGTTGCAGAAGGCAAGGGTTAAGGTAACATCTTAGCAAGCATAATTTACAGATAGTGTGCAGTCAGCCCAGGCAAGTGAAGCCTTTGAAGTGTATAGTTTTCTTTTGCACAGCAGGGAACCAGTAATTTGGCATAACTAGACAAGGATGCAAATGAAGGATTCTAAGGTGACACTTACTATTGGTCAGTTACTTTAATTCTGAAGTATTATTGGCCTTTAACACGGAGGTTTTATTTATTATCATAGTGTGATTGGTGATTGATCATGCAAATAAAGAATCTGAACAAACACAAGATCACCAATTGGTCAGTAATAGCAGGTGCAAGTTGAATTTTTCTGCCATAGTTACAGGGCTTCCTTTGTCCTGCACAGAGTGCCCACGTTACAAATTATCCAAATATTAATTGGAAATAAATGAAAAGCATACAGGAATAAGAAGGATATGAACAAACACTGGCAGCTTTGAGACTAGTATTTACCAAGATATTCAAAGATTCAAAAAACTTGATTGTCATTTTAACCGTACATCAGCTCTGCAGGGCAGAATGAGACACCGTTTCTCAGGAGCAGTATTCTACAACTTCTATGAAGCTCAAGCCCAGGTTTATACACTAATCAAAATGATCTGCAAAAGTGGATATGTTAAGTGAATGCTATAAAGTGTGCGCCTGTAAACAGAGATGCATACATCATTGATATGGGAAGATCACAACAAATTAACAGACAAGTTCAAACATCAAGGTATATCAGAACTGTAGGTGATTGAAATCCAGAGTAACACACACACACACAATACTGGAGGATCTCAGGAGGTCAGGCAGCATCAATGGAAAGGGATTAAGAAAGAAAGTTTCTGGCTGAGCCCCCTTATTATGTAAATAAATTTTTAAAACTGCAACTTTCATACCTTAAAGGTCCTGTCTTCAGAGATTGATACAAGTATGTTTGGCTGCCAAGGACAAAACTCTGCAGCTGTTACCACACCAAGGTGGCCTTCGAAGACAGCCAAAACATCCTCCTGCTAAAAGGAAATTAAATACAAACATATAACTAGACCAACTTCACAACAGGATGGCTCACTTTTTATATGCATTTGATTATCAACAATAAAAGGATGTATATCAAAATAAGCCATTTATTAAGAATGTGACAAATAATTAAATTGTAGACTATCAGCTTAATCCGTTGGAATTTTGGAACAATGTTTGCAGTGTTCTTCAATCTCACAATCTCACAGGTAGCATGTGAAATTAAACCAAGGCCAATTACATGGCAAAATAGTGGGTAATTCACTGTCATTTTCACAGTCATTCAGGCACAGTGTTTAAAAGAAAAGGCTGCTTTTGGAAATTCAAATTAGAATATAGAACATTACAGCACAGTACAGGTCTATTGGCCCATGATGTTCTGCTGAACTTTTAACCACAGCAAGTTAGAACGTCAGCACATGCTTTTCTCCCACATAACAATTCATTTATTTCTAATATCCATGTGCCTACCCAAGAGTTTCATATTGTCTTTAATCTATCTACCTCTACCACCACACGTGGCAGGGTGTTCCAAGCACCCACCACTGTGTAAAAGAACTTAACCTCTGACATCCCCCCTAAAACATTTCTTCAATCACTTTAAGATTATAACCCCATTTCCACCCTGGGGAAAAGTCCCTACTGTCCACATGATCAATGCATCTTATCTTGTACACCTCTGTCCACTCGATCTGTGCCTCTCATCATCTTGTACACCTCTGTCCACTCAAACCATGCCTCTTATCATCGTGTACACATCTAAATTAGTGCAACAGAATGCTTTAGGTAGCTATATGGTCAATAGCAAAGAAGACGTTCTCTCCAGCATCAACATATTTATTTCAGCTTATTTTCTAAGCTCTTCATCTCTAACAAAAAAACCTTAATAAATTGGAGACATGCAGCCAGCATCCCAGTGACAGAATGCTCTAAACATTTTACGTTAATCTGTTCCAATAAATCCATTGAATTTCCCATATTTGCATTAAGGGTCTTAAACTTCCTGACCTGCTGAATTCCTTCAGAATTTTCAAAGTTCAGAGTAACTTTTGTTTCCTTTCCTAGGGGGCAAACATAGTAAACACAAAGAAACCCCCAAAAAAACCAAATTAATAATTAATAAATAAATAAACAATAAACATCAAGTAAATTAGATGAAGAGTACTTAAAAGTGAGTCCATAGGATGTGAGAACAGTTCGGCATTGGGTAAGTGAAATTATCCCCTCTGGTTCAAGAGCCTGACGGCCGAGGTTAATAACTGTTCCTGAACCTGCTGGTGTGGGTCCTGAGGCTTCTGTCACTCCTTCCATTTTGTATGTGTTCTTCTTGGAACACAAGTTAACTTTCCCAAGCTTTTTCGCAAAATCACCCCACTCCATTCCATTACTTAACAGATTCCAATGGTGCTGGCTGGCAGACTACTTGCCTTAACAACGTCTCCCACCCAGCAGATTGCAGACACTTTTCACCCGCTGCAGGTGCACAGCCAACCAGCAGCTTGCAAATTAGCTCAAAGAATTAATAATATACTAGCTCTCAAAGGCATGAGATAATTGCATTCATCTCTCCCCCAAAAAAAAAATTAACACCAGAAATTTGGTTCACCCTACATGAGGCATCTTCAGTGAAGGGCCATACTATGATTTCAGCCACCTCGGAACAAAATAAGAAGATTTCACTCAGAGGATGGTGGATTTTTGGAATTCTCTAACCCAAAAAGCTGTGGATGAAGAGTTATTGACTGCTTTTAAAGCAAAGGTTCACTTCCATAATATCCAGAGATCACCGGGCATTAAGGGAATAGATGGATTGGATAGGAAAACTGTAGATTTTCAAATTCAGAGGAGATGTGCAGGTTAAGTTTTTTTTAAGTACAGAGTTGTGAGTGTCTGGAATGTGCTACTAGGGGTGGTAATGGAGGCAAATCTGAAGCTCTTAGACAAGTATATGAATGGGCAAAGAATGGAGAAATACAGACACTGTACAGGCAGAAGGAATTAATTCAGTTGGGCATTTAATTAATTTGGTATATGGGCGAGAGGACTTGTTCCCGTGCCATACTGCTATGTTTTACATGGAAAGAAAAGTGCTGGAGGGATATGGACAAATGGGACAATCTCAGATAGATACCTTGGTTGATATGGATGAAGCAAAAGTTTTTCTTTTCCGCCTTATGTATAACTCTATGATGATCTTGTTAAACGGCAGAGAAGCCTTGAGGAGTTAATGCCCTATTCTTGTTTTTCTTATGCTTTTATCTCCAAGTTTGAAAATCAAGCAATGTTCAAACAATGTTATTGTTTACACTTACCTTACAGTTCAATACATAGATTTTGTTGTCTGCACAGGCAGCCATCATTTGGTCATCTGGACTGAAGCATAAGTATAGCACTTTTCCCAGCAGAGTTCCAACAACAGTTCCTCTAGGTACCAAGCCTGAAAGCATCAAGTTGAATAGTATCAACCCTTATCAAGCAACTAAATGTAATCATTATATGAAGTTACACAAAAGGGCTTGTATTTCTTTGATAGAGTAGCTGAAAGTCTTTGACCAGGTTCCAGTAGACAGGCTGGGTGAGGGGAATACTGCTTATGAGCAATTTCTTACAAGAAATGGCAAATGCAGTGTTAGCATTCACTTCACGAGGACTAGCATAGAAAAGCAAGAAAATAATGCTGAGGCTTTATAAGGCATTGGTCCGACCACAGAGTATTGCGAGCAGTTTTGGACCTCTTATCTAAGGCACTGGAGAGGGTCCAAAGGAAGTTCACGAGAATGATTCCAGTAATGAAAGGTTTAATCTATGAGGAGTGTTTGATGGCTCTGGGTCTGTATTCACTGGAGTTTAGAAGAATGAGGGAGATTTTGTTGAAACATATCAAATATATAACCTATCTTATGGTCTTCTAGAATGGGTTGAGAGGGATAATAAATCAGCCATGATAGAATGGCAGAGCAGACTTGACAGGCCGAATAGCCTAACTGCTCTTAAGTTTTATGGTAATATTGAAAGGCCAAGATAAAGTGGAGATGGAGAGGATGTTTCCTTTAGTGTGGGAATCTAGGATCAGAGGGCACAGCCTCAGAATAGAGGAACGTCCCTTTAGAACAGAGATGAGGAGGAATTTCTTTAGCCAGAGTGCTGTGCATTTCTGGAATTCATCACTGCAGATATCTGTGGAGGCTAAGTCATTAAGTGCATTTACAGCAGAGATTGATGGGCTCTTGATTAGTAGGGGCATTAAAGGTTACGGAGGAAAGGCGGGAAAAAGGAGTTGAGAGGGATAATAAATTAGCCATGATTAAATGGCAGAAGAGATTCAATGGGCCAAATAGCCTAATCCTGCTCCTGCCTTTTGGTCCAAGATTATGTGAAAAGATTCAAGAGCACTCTAATTGTCAGTTGTTAGTACCATTTCATTGGGTCGGTTTTTGTTTCCATGTACAAACCCCATTTCCCGAAAAGTTGGGATATTTTCCAAAATGCAATAAACAAAAATCTGTGATATGTTAATTCACGTGAACCTTTATTTAACTGACAAAAGTACAAAGAAAAGATTTTCAATAGTTTTACTGACCAACTTAATTGTATATTGTAAACATACACAAATTTAGAATTTGATGGCTGCAACACACTCAACAAAAGTTGGGACAGAGGCATGTTTAGCATTGTGTTACATCACCTTTCCTTTTAATAACACTTTTTAATTATTTTGGAACTGAGGATACTAATTGTAGTAGATTTGCAATTGGAAATTTTGTCCATTCTTGCTTGATATAAGACTTCAGCTGCTCAACAGTCCGTGGTCTCTGTTGTCTGATTCTCCTCTTCATGATGCGCCATACATTTTCAATAGGAGATAGATCTGAACCGGCAGCAGGCCAGTCAAGCACACACTCTCTGTGTCTACAAAGCCACGCTGTTGTAGCCCATGCAGAATGTGGTCTGGCATTGTCCTGCTGAAATAAGCATGGACATCCCGGGAAGAGATGTCGCCTTGATGGCAACATATGTCTCTCTAAAATCCTAATATACCCCTCAGAGTCATTGGTACCTTCACATACATGCAACTCATTCATGCCGTGGGCACTGATGCACCCCCATACCATCACAGATGCTGGCTTTTGCACATTTCGCCGATAACAATCTGGATGGTCATTTTCATCTTTGGAACGGAGAACTTGACGCCCATTTTTTCCGAAAACTAGCTGAAATGTGGACTCATCTGACCACAGCACACGGTTCCACAGTCTTTCGGTCCATCTGAGATGAGCTCGGGCCCAGAGAACTCGCCGGCGTTTCTGCATAGAGTTGATGTATGGCTTCCTCCTTGCGTAATACAGTTTCAAGTTGCATTTCTGGATGCAGCGACGGACTGTGCTGAGTGACAATGATTTTCCGAAGTACTCCCAAGCCCAGGGGGCTATAATTGTCACAGTAACATGACGGTTTCTTAGGCAGTGCCGCCTGAGGGCTCGAAGATCACGTGCATTCAACGGTGGTTTCCAACCTTGCCTTTTACGCACTGAGATATCTCTGAATTCTCTGAATCTTTTCACAATATTATGTACTGTAGTTGTTGAAAGACCTAAACTCTCTGCAATCTTGCGTTGAGAAATGCTCCTTTTGAACTGACTAACAATTCTGTCACAAATTTTGGCACAAAGGGGTGAGCCACCACCCATCCTTGCTTGCAAAGACTAAGCCTTTGATGGACGCTACTTTTATACCCAGTCATGATACCTCACCTGCTACCAATTAGCCTGCTTAATGTGGAGTCTTCCAAACTAGTGTTACTTGAATATTCTGTGCACTTTTCAATCTTATTTTAACTCTGTCCCAACTTTTGTTGAGTGTGTTGCAGCCATCAAATTCTAAATTTGTGTATGTTTACAAAATACAATTAAGTTGGTCAGTAAAACTATTGAATATCTTTTCTTGCAACATACATCAAAGTTGCTGGTGAACGCAGCAGGCCAAGCAGCATCTATAGGCAGAGGCGCAGTCGACATTTCAGGCCGAGACCCTTCGTCAGGACTAAGTTAGTCCTGACGAAGGGTCTCGGCCTGAAACGTCGACTGCGCCTCTTCCTATAGATGCTGCTTGGCCTGCTGCGTTCACCAGCAACTTTGATGTATGTTGCTTGAATTTCCAGCATCTGCAGAATTCCTGTTGAATATCTTTTCTTTGTACTTTTGTCAGTTAAATAAAGGTTCACGTGAATTAACATATCACTGATTTTTGTTTTTATTGCATTTTGGAAAATATCCCAACTTTTCTGCAAATGGGGTTTGTATATTAGTTACTTGGATATAGCACTAGCACTAGTACGATCTGTAATTAAAAAAACAAATAGAGTAAATCCTTTTGAGAACCACAGCAAGCTGTAATGGACGTCGACTGATGCCAGAGTTGGCAATAAATTGCACATGGAGCTCAATACATGTCAGGTGATAAATACAGAAGATGCCTTGCCTATCAACTTGGCTGCAGGTGAATGACAAGATCGAAATAGAGATTTAGGGTAAAATTTTGACAAACCAATATAGCGATTGTAAAGATGAACTATTTTGTTGCATATTTGGAAATATCACTGTTTCTCAAGTCAAGCCAGTTTATTGTCATTTAACTATATACATGTATACTGTCAACGAGACATTTCTCTAGACCAAGATGTAAAGCACAGTAGTACACATAACACACAATAACTTGGGAAACTAAGAACTAAATCTACAAATGAATTATGCATAAGTAAATCAAGTAAAGTGCATAAATTAAATATTGTAGGGTACAGTACAAATTATCCTGTCACATTTCGAATGTGGTACGGCAGGGAGTTCAGAAGCCTAATGGCCTGAGGGAGGAAACTGTTTCCCATCCTTACCGTTCTTGTCTTTATGCATTGGAGCCTCCTGCCTGATGGTAGGAAATCAAAGAGAATGCTGAATGGATGGGTGGGATCTTTGATAATACTAAGGGCCCTGTGCATGCAGCACTCCTGAAAAATGTCCTCTCTGGATCGTAGGAAGACCCCTATGATCCTCTTGGCTGTACTCATAGTCCTCTATAGGGACTTCCAGTTCGATACTCTGTTGCTCCCATTCAAGATGGAGATGCAGCTTGTCAGGATGTTCTCAACGGTGCTCCTGTAAAATCCAGTTAAGATGGGGGTTGCAGGAGCCTCGCTAGCCTCAGTCTCCTCAGGAAGTGGAGGTGTGCCTTCTTATTCAGGGAGGTGATATTGAGGGACCAGCTGAGGTCATCCATGATGTTCCTGAAAACGTTTTAATGTTGTATGGTTTCTTCTATTACTACCTCCAACCACATCATAAACATTAAGTCAAACCATCAAATGGAAGTCAAAAACTGCAAATACTCAAAACTGTGCCAACAGAATCTGCTGGAAACACTCAGCAGGACAGGCAACATCTGTGCAAAGGGAAACAGAGTTAGTATTTCAGGTCAAAGCCTTCCATTAGAGCCTTCTGATAAATGGTATTTGGCTCTGTCCTCTTTCCACAATACTGTCTGACCTGTTGGGTGCTTTCATAAGTATGTCCTGCTTGATTGTGCATGTGATTTTACCACAACTAATAAATAAAGGAAATCTTCTTGCTTCTTGCTCATGATGACAAAAAAAAAGTTGATTCTACAATGTAAAAAAATTCTAGAACTAGATGGCATAAAGGAGAGAGGGACGGCCGTTTAGAACAGAGATGAGGAGGAATCTCTTTAGCCAGAAGGTGGTGAATCTATGGAATTCATTACCACAGGAGGCTGTAGAGGTCAGGTCACTGGCTGCATCTAAGGTGGAGGTTGATAAACACTAGACACTACAATACTACAGCACAGTACAGGCCCTTCAGCCCTCGATGTTGTGCCCACCGATATATTCCTTTAAAAAAAGTACTGAACCCCCACTACCCCATACCTTCTATTTTTCTTTCATCCGTGTGCCTGTCTGTGTAAAAAACTTACCCCTGTCTCCACTAAACTTCCCTCCCTTAACTTTGTACATATGCCCTCTGGTGTTTGCTATTCGTGCCCTGGGAAACAGGTACTGGCGATACACCCTATCTATGCCTTTCATAATCTTGTAGATCAAGTCCCCTCTCATCCTTCTACGCTCCGAAGAGAAAAGTCCCAGCTCTGCTAACCTTGCCTCATAAGACTTGTTTTCCAATACGGGCAACATCCTGGTAAATCTCCTCTGCACCCTCTCCATAGCTTCCGCATCCTTCCTATAATGAGGTGACCAGAACTGAACACAATACTCTAAGTGTGGTCTCACCAGAGATTTGTAGAGTTGCAACATGACCTCTCTACTCTTGAACTCAATCACCCTGTTAATGAAGCCTACATCCCATAGGCCTTCTTAACTATCCTATCAACCTGTGCAGCAACCTTGAGGGATGTATGGATTTGAACCCCAAGGTCCCTCTGTTCATCCACACTCTTAAGTAATCGACCATTAACCCAGTACTCAGCCTTCTGGTTTGTCCTTCCAAAATGCATCACCTCAAACTTATCTGGATTGAACTCCATCTGCCACTTTTCTGCCCAACTCTGCATCCTGTCTATATCCTCTTGTAATCTTCGACAACCTACAGCTCCATCCACAACTCCTCCAATCTTCGTGTCATCCACAAACTACCTCACCCATCCTTCCGCCTTTTCATCCAGGTCATTTATAAAAATCACAAAGAGCAGGGGTCCCAGGACAGATCCTTGCGGCACTCCACTAGTCACCGACCTCCAGGCAGAATACTTTCCTTCCACCACTACCCTCTGCTTTCTTCCTGTAAGCCAATTTTTTATCCAAACAGCCGAGGTCATGCCTCATGACTTTCTGGATGAGTCTCTCGTGGGGGACTTGTCAAATGCCTTACTAAAATCCATGTAGACCACATCTACCGCCCTACCCTCATCAATTTTTTTTTTACCTCTTCAAAAAATTCAATTAGGTCCGTGAGGCACGACCTTCCCTTCACAAAGCCAGGTTGACTATCCTTGAGTAGACTGTACTTCTCCAAGTGCTAGTAGATCCTATTCTTAAGAATCCTTTCCAATAGTTTGCAGACCACCGACGTAAGACTCACCGGTCTATAGTTCCCAGGATTCTCCCTGTTATCTTTTTTAAACAAGGGAACTACATTTGCCATTCTCCAATCCTCCGGCACCTCCCCTGCAGCCAAAGAGGATTCAAAGATCATAGCTACTGCTCCAGCGATCTCTTTTCTCAGTTCCCACAGCAACCTGGGGTATATCACATCTGGCCCTGGGGACTTACCAATCTCGATGTTTTTAAGAAGATCCAACACTACCTCGTCCTTAATCTCCACAATGTCCAGCACACAGGCCTGTTCTATTTCGACCTCACCCTGATCAAGGTCCTTTTCACTTGTGAATACTGAAGCAAAGTATTCATTTAGGACCTCCCCATCCTCCTCCACCTCCAGGCACATGTGGTCCCTAAACTTCCTCCACATTACTTGTGTGCTTTCACCCTTGAACATCCGTTTCCAATTTACTCTCACTAGTTCCTGCCTCATCCCTTCATATTTAGCCCTTCCCCAGTTAAGCACTTTCCCATTTTGTCTGTTTTTATCCTGTTCCACAGCTATGCTGAAGCTAAGGGAGTTGTGGTCACTCTCACCAAAATGCTCCCCCACCAAGAGGTCTGCCACCTGACCAGGTTCATTACCCAGAACTAGACCCAGCATGGCCTCTCCTCTCGTCCACCAGTCCACATACTGTGTCAGGAATCCTTTTTGAACACACCTGACAATTTCAGCCCCATCTATCCCCCTTGCAGTCAGAAGGTGTCAGTCAATATGAGGGAAGTTGAAATCACCCATAACTACAACCCTGTATTTCCTGCACCATTCTGAAATCTTCCTGCTTATCTACTCCTTGGTGTCCCAAGGGCTATTTAGGGGCTTATAGACTACTCCCAGCACAGTGATTGATCCCTTTCTATTTCTGACTTCCACCCACACCACAACAGACACACAATAGGGTCTGCTTAGTCAGGGCATGAAAAGTTACTGGGAGAAGGCAGGAGAAGGGGATCGAGAGGGAAATGGATCAGCCCAGATCAAATGGTGGAGCAGACTCGATGGGCCAAATAGCCTAGTTCTGCTCCTTTGTCTGATGGTCTTATGAATTACTAATTGCAATGGATATAAAGCTGGAGAAAAATGTAAACAGGCAGGTCATTCTTTATTACTTATTCTCCAACTATACACTTCTTGCTGCCTTGATAAAGCAGACAACATAATCAAAGACCCCTCCTACCCAGGATATTCTTTCATCCCTTCACTCCCATCAGGAGAAGATACAAAAGCCTGAAAGTACATACCTCTAGACTCAAGGACAGTTTCTATTCCGCAGTTATAAGACTATTGAATGGACCTCCTCAACATACACTCTTGATCTTACAATCTACCTCTCCATGGCTCTTGCGCCTTGTTGTCTGCCTACATTGTACTTTCTCTGTAACCAAAACACTATATTCCGCAATGCCATTGTTTTGCTTTGTACTACCTCAGTTCACTGATGTAGAACATAACACAATACAGCACAGGAACAGGCCCTTCAGCCCACAATGTTCTGCCAAACCAATTAAATTGGCCAACTGAACTAATCTCTTCTGTCTACACAATGTCCATTTCCTTCCATTTTCCTCACATTCATATGCCGATGTAAGTGTTCCTTGAGAGTCCCTAATGTATCAGCCTCTACAACCACCCCAAGCACCTACCACTCTCTGTATAAAACATGCCCCTCACATCTTCTTAGAAATTACCCCCTCTGACCTTAAATGCATGTCCTCTGGAATTATACATTTCAACCCTGGGGAAAATAGATACTCCCTGTCTGCTCTATCTATGCCTCTCATAATCTTATAAATCTCAGTCAGATCTCCCCTCAGCCTCCACCACTCCAGAGAAAACAGCTCAAGTCTGTTCAACACTTATGATTAAATAATCCATATGAATGGTATGCAGAACTACATTTTTTACCTGTTCTTTGAAAAATGCAACAACAATAAATTAATTTAGCAATATTATACAAAGTTACAAAAGTATAACAATTGTCGTCCTGGACAATTAATTATGCTAACCAATTGACTTCATCCAGAAATTTAACAACTACATAAGTGAAAAATTTATGTTCATCTTTGATCATTGAAACCACATAAAAATTAATAGCTTTCCCTTATGTCCAACTCTCACTGTAAAATGACATTTCCACTGTGCAAGTTTTAAAAATAAGCTGCATATGCACTAATCCTCCCCAGTGATTACTATAAAATGAAACATGGCAAGTATGATCTGTCAAGCAAACAAAATTGTCATAATGCTGCAAAATTCATTAGAAAAATGAGTACCTTGCTGTATTCTCATTTGGCATGCTTCCATATCCCATATAATTACATAATCTTCAGCTGCAGAACACAGAAGTATTGGTTCGGAGTGGTGTCCAAATGTTAGAGCAGTAACTGACTGATGGTGGCCTTTTAATTCCAGGCTCTATATAAAGCAAATAAATTTACATTTAGGGTATTTGCACAGTCAAATACAGCAATACAAAATAAATGATAAAACATTAATCACAAAGGAACGTTGGGATCTTGGAATGCACATTTACTGTTCCCTGAAGACAGGCAAATATAAAATAATTGTGAAGGTACACAGATACACAGGCCAAGGCTTAAGGGTTAAAGGTGAGCAGAGGGGAGTGGATGAATTTGCTTGTACCTGGTACGTCGTCTGGAATTCACCACTCAACAGAGTAGTTGAGGCAGAAATTCCCACATTTAGAAAGCCTCTGAATTGAGATGCCATAAGCTATGAGGCTAAGGAGCAAGAGTTAGGAGATGGGAATAAACGAGATAGCTGCTGTTTGGCCAGGAGGAACACAATGAGCTGAGTAGCCTCCTACAGTGCCTTCAGTTTATATATACAAGGATACAGAGCTGTGTCAGTTTATTCCAAATAAGCTAATTATATAATATATTTGATAAAGTAGCACAAGTAACCATTGTGGAAAGTTTCAGGGCTATTTATTATTTTCTGGCACTTTCCGTATTACTTTAGCTGGATTCTCAGCCAGCTGAGGCAACAAATAAATTTTTTTCATAATAAATAGGTTTCAACATGCTGCTTCACAAGAATAAATTTCAAGTTAATTGAAGATAAATGAGTACCCTAACCCTACCTCATTGATCGCTAGACACTTGTGTGATATGTATCTGTTTTCTGATACCAAACCATTTCAATTAATAACATTCCTCACTCATGGAGCAGACAATCTGAATGACCCGCAGCATAGTGGTCTCTTTGGCCCAGCGATTCTTTCACGCAACCCCCAAGAAAAACCATGCAATTAAAAACAGACGGAACCCAAAGTAGAGCAGTTTTGAGCATAGTAATGGGTGTGTTGCACCCAGCAGGAAATTAGACCCTTAACATTTCCAACATTTTAATTTGTGCAAGTATTTTCCCTAGCTTAAAACTCCCACAAATGACAAAACATTCAAAAGTTATCTTCCACCTCGCTTGTCTGAAAGACAGCTCTTATTAAAAGTACCATGTTTTCACAAACCCAGCTGCCCTTGAGAATGTGTGACTTAAAGGGCCAGTACTCTGGATGCATTTTTTGCCCCGAGACCTCTCACTTCCACTGACCTCAGATACAAGCTTACACACAAGGCTGGATTGCTTCATTTGTCAAGATCATGGCTACGACTGCTCTTTATAGCCACTGGATTACTCCAGATTGCCACTAATCAATGCCACATATGCAGAGGAACTGCTTGGAATGGAGCCTCCCCCAAACTGCATGCCTTTTCAGACTGCATTCATATGCTTACAGAGATCTCCTCGACAACCTCCTCCGTGGAGTGTCTGGCTGTAGTACCAAAACAGGCTTTGAACCTGCTACAGATCATTGCTCTTTGCTGTTCACTAATGCTTGGGACCACTCTCATCAATTTGCCAGATTGAAACACTCGCTTGCAGCTGGAAAATGGCAGCACATATTATGCCATGTCCCTCTAACAGATCATTGGAAAGATCCCACTCAAGAGCTTCGATCTCAGCAGCTCAAGGATTTACAAAAAATCAAAACAACCTGATATAACATACAGGGAAGCCTGACAATGTTGTTCTGGGAAGAAAACAGAAAATGCTGCAAATTCACAGGTCAGGGTGTGTATGTGGAGAGCTAATCGTCATTAACATTTTAAGTCAATGACTTGAACAACCAGTAAATTGTTTTAGAAATCTCGCCTTAGGTTGTACTGTCCTTTGGACTTTAATAAAAGTGTTTTTATGATTCCCAAATCAGTTTTAACATTATTAAACTATAATAAATTAATCTCTAGACATCTAAATCAGTTTGCAGTGGTTTTACCCACACAGAAAACTATTCAACATTAATCTTCTGCTTTCCCTCACTCCCAAAAAACTCAGAAATTAATATAAACATGGAAGTGGTCTTTTACGTCACCGTAGCCAGTGCCAAGAAAATCCCAATTAAATGTCTAGACAATACTGCTGGTGGAAATAGAATTCAGATTAGACAGAAACACATCACTCAGCATTACTGCAGTTAAAAAGATGATCTCTAGCTGCGCCCTGCTATTGTATATAACTGGCATTTATTTCATTAAAACTTTTTTCTAATTGAACAATATTTATAAATAATAGTGATTTAAAAGATCTCTGTTTTAATTTAATGAGAGATAATGTTAAATTTTAACACATCTTTATTCTTTCTCCAAGAACAGTTACCTGCAGAAGAGGATTATGGATATTCCAAACACACACGTCTCGTTTGTTATGGGGGAAAGCACAATATTGCCAACAACAAGCTAGCTGAACATCTGACAAAACAGTGCTAGTCTCAACACAATGCTTCTCTGTAACAGCTTCTTTTAAACAATCATTCTCCAGAATTTGATGGATAGTGGTACACATTCTAAAAGAAAAAATAAAAACCATTACCAAAACGAAACAAATAAAGAGTCACTGGAAACCAATGTCAAACTAATAGCTTCTATACACCAACACAAGAGATTCTGCAGATGCCAGAAATCCAGAGAAACACACAAAATCCCAGAGGAACTCAGCAGGTCAGGCAGCATCTATTGAGAGGAGGAATAAAGAGCCGACATTGCAGGCCAAGACCGTTCATCAGGTCTCAGTCCGAAAAACTGGCTCTTTCTTCCTCTTCGTCGATGTTGCCTGACCCGCTGAGTTCCTCCAGGACTTTTTGTGAGCGTCTATAGACTGTTGTTACTTCAATAAAATGTCTCTGTCCATCTTACTCCAAAATAAGCAACCCAGGAATAGGGCAGGCTGAATACGGAGCAGATTGACACAAAAGGATGTCCTTCGCCCTTCTTTTGGGTCAAGAGTGACCACCGATCTCCCTAGGATAAAAGATTAGGAACTCATTCATCGGGGGTTGCTGGATGGCGCAGTAGCTCAATAAATAAACAAACAAAGACATGGAACACACACAAAATGCTAGTGGAACACAGCAGGCCAGGCAGCATCTATAGGAAGAAGTACAGTCAACATTTTGGGCCGAGACCCTAACCGTCAACTGTACTTTTTCCTAAAGATGCTGCCTGGCCTGCTGTGTTCCACCAGCATTTTGTGTGTATTGAATTTCCAGCATCTGCAGAATTCCTCGTGTTTGCGTTTTTAAACAAAGGCATGGGCATGGTCAGCCAGTGGCCTATTTCTATGCTATACAACTCTGAGGGGACACGAGCAGCCGCAGATCCTGGAACACAGAGCAAACAATCTGCTGGTAAGACTCATTGGGTCAAACAGCACTGATGGAAGGAAAGAAATTGTTGGCATTTCAAGTCAAAATCTGCAACAAAACACCAATAACTTTTGCGCTCCTACTCGAGCTGCTCGAGTTCCTCCAGTTCACTGTTCATGGGGCCAAACTGAATTTGCAGAATAGAAACATGTTCTGCAGTTCGCACACCACAGAGCAAATTTCAACCTTCCTTCCCCCAGAGTAGCATAGTGCTTAGCGCGACTCTACTAAAGCTCAGTGCCTGTAAGGAGTCTCTGTACGTCCTTCCCGTGGAATGTGTGGGTTTTCTCTGAGTGCTCCCGTTGCCTCCCACAGTCCAAAGACATACCAGGTATTGGTCATTGTAAATTGTCCTGCGATTAGGTGAGGGTTGAGCAGGGTTGTCACGGGATGCTGGGGTGGCATGGCTCAATGGGACAGAGGGGCCTATTCCGTGCTGTATCGCCAAATAAATAGACTACTCAGCCAGCTAACATCTTTGATCCCAAACACACCATACTGGCCAGAGTGGTTCATCTTTTTTTTGCATGACTCCCCTCTCCAACCCGATAAATTCCCTTAATATTAAAAGTCACAATCCACTGAATAGAGAAATAGGAAGGTTCTTCCCCGAATCTGACAGCATTTGGTACATATTAGAGACCAGGCGAGGGTACAACACATCCCAACCCTTCTGGGTCAGGCAGATTTGAAGGCACGTGACCGCCAACCAACACATGCGCGCGCCCGCACAACGTCTCGTGGGTGACGCGCGCGCGTGACCCAACCAAAGCGCCTGGCTGAGAGGCACGTGACACGGTTCCTACAAGGCAGCGGGGTGCTCGGGCGATCTCCGGCTTGGGATGATCGTTTGTGGAGGGGTCCCACGGTTCTCTCGTTGCATTCCGGCTCCCTTTCCTGGCTCACTCCCAAGGGCTGGATAGGTCCTCACTTCGTAGCACGTCCAGGCTGCGGCTTCCCTTTCTCCCCGCCGTCTCCCATGGCAGCGGCTCCACACAACAGAACGCCCCGAGGGCCAAAAATGCAGTCGAACGCGAATCGAAAGTGGATTCAAAATGTTAGTGGGCATCAGAGGTACACCAAGTGGTTGCATTTGGGAGAGACGGAGGGAACACCTTGCGTTTCCAGTCAACATCTACACCCATCAGAGTATTTTTGACAAATTGCACACTTATTATTTGTTGGCATTTCCTGCACTGCAAATTACTTCTTCACTGAAATATATTTTGCTTTGCAATTGTCATAGATATGTTTATAAGTATATGCTGTGAAATGTATAAATGTATTGAAAATTAGCTTTTTGCAGCAGCATAGTACATTATGAACATCACAAGTGCAAATTAAATTATACATAACTAACACAGCAAAATAAACACAACATCATGTCAAGTTAAGAAAGAGAAAAAGAAATATAGTCCATGTTAGGGATTTTTCAGGTCAGTTCAAGAAGCTGATGGCAACAGAGAAAAAAGCTATTGTTGAACCTTGAGGGGTCAGTCTTCAGGCTCCAGTACCTCCTGCTTGATGGCAGCATCAAGAAGTGGTATAGCCCAGTTAGTGGAGGTCCTCAATTTTGAATGTCGCCTTCCTGAGCAGTGTGTGTGTTCCTGAGACATCACCTCTTCTAGATATCTTCAATGGTGGGGAGAGCTGTACTTATGATGGAAATAGCAGAGTCCACTACTCTGTGAGGTCTCTTTAGTTCCTGTGCATTGAAGATATCATATCAGGCTATGATGATCAGCCACTGTACAATTGTAGAAGTTGGTCGTTCTTCAATAACATGCTAAATCTCCTTGGACTTTAAAGAAATTAGAGATGCTGGGGCACCTTCTCCATGGTTGCATCTATGTGTTGGGCCCAGGAAAGATCCTCTGCGATACTGAAGCCCAGAAACTAGAAGCTGCTCACCCATTCCACTGCAGACCCTTCAATGAGTACTGGTATTTTTCCACCACACTTCCTCTTCCTAAAGTCAACAATAAGGTCTTGTTTTTTTTTCCTCACTGAGTGCAATGCTGTTATGACACCACTGAACAAATCTCACTCCTTTGCAACTCTACATTGCCATCCATCATTCTGCCAACAACAGTGGTGTCATTGGCAGAAATTCAGTAAGAAGCTGAGGTCCGTTTGCAGTGGGAGGCACAGAGGTCTTGAGCTTGACCATAAGTCTTGAGGCGATAATGGTGCTGAATGCCAAACTGGTTGTCAATGAACAACAGTCTAACTTAATTGCTCTGATTGTCCAGGTGGTTTAGAGTGGACAGCCAGCAAAGATAGCATTTGGTGTCGACCCCTAATATGGTAAGATAGATTCTTGACCTCACAATCTACCTCATTATGGCCTTGTACCTTATTGTCTGCCTACGCCACACTTTCTCTGCAGCTGTAATACTTTATTCAGCATTCTGAAATTGTTTTCTCTTGTGCTACTTCAATGTACTTAAATGATCTGTATAGATGACATGCAAAACAAAGTTCTACATTGTACCTTGGTGCCTGTGACAATAACAAACCAAGATCCCTATTGTGGTAGTAGGTGAATTGAAGCAGGTTCAGGTCTTTACTGAGGCAAGAGTTGGTACAAGCTGTAACCAACCTCTCAAATTACTTCATTACCATCAATGGAAGCACTGCTGGTTGGTAGATGTTGATACAAAGCCCCCGATCCTCATGGGCATCGTTGCAATTGGTGCCATCTTTAAAAGGTGGAAATCTCTCACTTTAAATGCATGGCCTCTGGTATTAGATATTTCAACCCATGGAGAAAGATCTATTTTTAGACCACATCCCATTTAATATTTCATTCACAAGGATGTGGTCTACAAATTACAACGGGAGACAGGAAATCCTAGCCTAAAGGGCAATGGGGGATTTCAACATTAAGGTAGATTTGGAAAATCAGGTTAGTGCTGGATCCTGAGAAGGAAAATTTCTACAATGCCTATGAGGTGGTTTTTTTTTTAGAACAGATCATGGCTGAGCCCACTAGGGAATCAGCTATTCTAGATTAGCTGTTGTGCAATGAACCAGAATTAATTAGAGAGCTTAAGGTAAAAGAACGCTTAAGGGCAAGTGATCATAACATGATTGAGTTTACCCTGAAATTTGAGAAGGAGAAGCTAAAGTCAGATGTATCGGTATTACAGTGGAATAAAGAGAATTACAGAGGCATGAGAGAAGAGCTGGCTAAAATTGATTGGAGGGAATGACGGCAGAGCAGCAATGGTTGGAATTTCTGGAAGCAATTCAGAAAGCACAAGATACATACATCCCAAAGAGGGAGTATACTAAAGGCAAGATGACACAACTGTGGCTAACAAGAAGAGTCAAAGCCAACATAAAAGCCAAAGAGAGGGCATATAATAGAACAAAAATTAGTGAGAAGTTAGAGGACTGGGAAGCTTTTAAAAGCCAACAGAAGGTAACTAAAAAAGTCATTGAGAAGGAAAAAATTGGAATACGTAAGTAAGCTAACCAATAATATTAATGAGGATACCAAAAGTTTTTTCAGATACATAAAGTGTAAGAGAGATGAGAGTGTGTATCGGACCACAAGAAAACAATGCTGGAGAGGTAGGACAGCAACGGTGGGAACAAGGAAATGTTGTAAAACATTTTGCAGTGGCTGATTGGCAGGAGGAAAAGAGTGGGAATAAAGGGAGCCTTTTCTGGTTGGCTGCCAGTGACTAGTGGTGTTCCAAAGGGGTCTGTGTTGGGACCGATTCTTTTTACATTATATGTCAATGACTTGGATGATGGAGTTGATGGCTTTGTTGCAAAGTTTGTGGACGATATGAGGATAGGTGGAGGGCAGGTAGTTTTGAAGCGGTAGAGAAGCTGCAGAAGACAGATTAGGAGAATGGGCAAAGAAGCGGCAGGTGGAATACAGTGTTGGAAAGTGTATGGTCATGCACTTTGGTAGAAGAAGTGAAAGGGTAGCGTATTCTCTAAATGGAGAGAAAATTCAAAAATCTGAGGTTCAAAGGGTCTTGGTGCAGGATTCTCTAAAGTTTAATTTGCAGGTTGAATCTGTGGCCAAGAAGGCAAATATGATGTAAGTGTTCATTTCGAGAGGACTAGAATATAAAAACAAGGATGTAATGTGAGGCTTTATAAGGTACTGGGGAGGCCTCAGCTGGAGTATTGTGAGCAGTTTTGGGTCTCGTATGTAAGAAAGAATCTGCTGACATTGGAGACGGTTCAAAGGGGGTTCACAAAAATGATTTGGGAATTGAAAGGCTTGTCATATGAAGAGACTTTGATGGCTCTGGTCCTGTTTATTACAGAAATTCAGAAAAATGAGGGTGACCTCTTTGAAACTATCGAATGCTGAAAGTTCTTGATAGAGTGGATGTGGAGAGGATGTTTCCTTTGGTGGGTGAGTCTAAGACCAGAGGACACAGCCTCAGAATAGAGGAATGTCCTTTTAGAATGGAGATGAGGAGGAATTTCTTTAGCCAGAGAGTGGCGAATCTGTAGAATTTGTTGCTACGGGCGGCTGTGAAGGCCACGTCTTTAGGTATATTTAATGCAGAGGTTGTATTCAGGGCATTAAGGGATACGGGTAGAAGGCAAGAAATTGGGGCTGAGAGGGAAAGTGGATCAGCCATGATGAAATGGTGGAGCAGACTCGATGGGCCAAATGGTCTAATTCTGCTCCAATATCTTACTGTCTTATGGTCCAAGTTAGTAGGAGAATTGGTATGTCCATAAAGACACTCGCAATTTTCTGTGGATGAACTAAGACTGGGAGGATAATTGGTCACTTGAAGTTATTTCTTGTGCGAGCGGGTGGTAGTAAATTTGGGAGGAGTTTGGGTGAGAGAGAACTATTACAGGGAAGATATGTTAGGGTAGTGGGATTGCTCTGAGAGTGTGAAATAGGAGCAACAATGAATGAATACTGTATGGGAGTGTGAGTCTGACCTTTAAAGCATAATTCCTAACCACCAAATTATGGAAAAATTTTTGTGTGGCATTTATGACAACAAGACCATATTTGAGAATAAAACATATAGTACCATAAAAAAATATTCAGCCCACACAACTATTTTCACATTTTACTATCTCGTTTTTCTAAATTTAAATATATTGAAGTGGGATTTTTGGAGCAACACATGCAAAATGCTGCCTTCTAAACTGGTCACCAGAGGAGAATGGCACGTGTAAGAGAGGCTACTGTGATGCCACCAGTCACTGAGTGAGCTGCAGAACTCAGTGGCCGCAACTGGAGATGAAGTTCATGGTCCCACAATCACTAAGGCTTTGCACAAAAAGGGGTATTTATGGTAGAGTGGCAAGGATGAAGCCCTGACTTTTAAAAAAAAAGCATATCCTTGCCTGTAAAGACTTTGCAACGTGTCACTTAGAAGATACTGTAAAGATGTGGAAGAAGGTCTTGTGATTGGATGCATCTAAAGTGCAACATTTTGGCCTCAACACTAAGTGATGCATATGGTGTAAATCTAATACTGGGCATCAGGCAGGTAACACCACCCCTACTGTAAGGTATGGTGGAGGTAGCATCATGTTATGGGGATGCTTTTAAGCAGCAGGGACTGGAAGTCTGCTCAGGATTGATGGGTAGATGAATGCTGCTACGTACAGAGAGGTCCTGAATAAGAACCTGCTAGCCTCTGTCAGAACGCTTAAACTGGGGAGGAAGTTCATCTTTCAACAGGACACTGACTCAAAGCACACTGCCCGAGCAACCATGGAGTGGATTCAAATGAAGAAAATTAATGTCCTTGAGTGGCCCAGTCAGAGTCCTGACCTTAACCTGATCGAACATCTCCGGCAAGACCTCAAGATTTCTGTGCACTGCGGCTTCCCAACTAACTTGGCACAGATTGATCAATTTTGCAAGGAGGAATGGGCAAATCTTGCTTCATCACGATGTGCAAAGTTAACAGAGGTGTATCCAAAAAGACTACTATATGTAATAGTTGTGAGAGGTGGTTCAACTAAGCACTGAGCAAAAGGGGATGAATAATTTTGATCTACCCACATTTTGGTTTTTTTCATTTTTTGTTTTACATGCTGTACAATTTTCCCTATTTTTGTATTGTGAAAAAAATGAGCATGTAATTAACAACTAAAATTTCTCAGTTAAATTGATCAAAATCCCTGGTTGTAATATTTATATGAACAAAAGTTTGGGGGGCTGAACACTTCTACAAGGCACAGTAGGTCACTACAGCACAGTACAGGCCCTTCACCCACAATGTTGCACCAACCCTTTAAACTACTCTAAGATTAATCTAACCTTTTCCTCACACATAGCCCTATGTCTTACTTTCATCCATGTACCTACAAGTCTCTTAAATGTCTCTAAAGTACCCGCCTTCACCACCACACTTGGCAGCAGGTTGCACAGACCCTCCATATTCTGTGTAAACATCCTGCCTCTGACATTCCCACTATACTTTCCTCCATACACACCTTAAAGTTATGTCCCCCTCAAATTAACCATACTCTGCTTAGAAATAATTAAAAGAAAATAATGGAATGTGTGACAACATTTGAAAGCCAATTCCAGCAGGTTGGTTGTTAATGGAAAACAAAGCATTTCACTGTATGTTTCAATGTTTCAATCTTGGATCGAGAATAACGCACACAAAATGCTGGATCCCAGCAGGTCATGCAGCATCTATGGAAAGGGAGTAAGAATAGGTCTGAGACCCTTCAACGGCCTGAAACGCTGACTCTTTATTCCTTTCCATAGATGCTGCTTAATCTGCTGAGATCCTCCAGCATTTTATGTGTGTTGCTTAAGACTTCCAGCATCTGCAGAATCTCTTGTGTCCTTGAATCTTGAATTTGTTTTCACCATCTCAGGTAGTCCCACCGCACTTCAAAACAGGTTAAATACTCCTGTGGTTTGAATGGGTACCATGGCAGCATAGCAGTTAACGTGACACTATTACAGCTCAGTGTGCTCTGGAGTTTGCAGTTCAGTTCTGCCGCCATTGTGTAAGGAGTCTCTGTACATCCTCCTCTCCAGGTCCTCTGATTTCCTCCCACAGTCCAAAGACATACCGGCTATTAGGCTATTTGGTCATTGTAAATTGTCCCGAGATTAGGTTAGGGTTAATCCGGTTTGTTAGGGGTTGCAGAGGCGCATGGCTCGAAGGGCCAGAAGGGCCCACTCTGCGCTGTATCATGAAGATAAAATAAAATAAAAATAATGTGCAAGATGATTTGTATGCAACAAGGACCTATAATAATGGATTAAGTAGTTTTTCATTATCTTGTGCATTATTCACTTTGGCAAAGGCATTGGGAAAACTCACTTATATGCAAATCGTTTACATGCACCTAAGCTTAAATTCAGGATTAGAGCTTAATGTCTCATCTGAAAAATAGCAACAACGACTATCAAGCAAGTTTATGTTTTCAAGTGTTGGAAATCATGCAGCTCTGAGTCAGGACAAGAAGGCTTCCACTAAGTGAAGGCTGACAGTAGTTAGAAAAAATGTGAAAATAACTCACAAAACTTTTCTTTGATAAATAGAAACGTGCTTGGATACATTTTTCTTTTCCTATAAAGTGAAATTAATTTCCTTAAATGGGAAAGTATGTAATTGAAAAATGTACCTCCCAATAAATACTCAGCATGTTCGTAGGTTTATGTGCATATGGGAGTGTATGAGTATTAGTTGATACTAAAAGCAAACCAACTTTAGTTCGGAGCATTGGAATGTACATCATGCCAAATAAAAGGAACATTCTGAGATTATCATAAATCCATTCAGGTTGCCAAGAACACAATTAGTCACCAACTCATTTTTCATTAAATATGATTTGAAAAACACTGCAACTCTTTTGAGAATTTCCTATTGATTCCAAGCCAGGTTTTTAAAGGTCATCAATATTCTTTGTATCGTCATTACGAAAGAGTTGCTTTATCCACCTGGATAAAGTGTCTACAAAATCAGGAACAGGACAAACTGAATTTCTCTCTGAAAATTATCTAACGGGCAGAAATTACAAGAAGGTATATGTTAACCAGCAAATATAACAAAAACTGCACATTTTGAAATTTGAACTACCAAGAGGAAATGAGGAGATTTTAAATGCACCCAGAAGCTAAATACATTTCTATTTCCATTTCCATATGCTTTTAAGGAATACTGATGTTGATAGAGAGGCCAGTCGTTATTGCCCATTCCTAACTGGCCACAAAAATGTGTACATAGGTACAAGGGATTCTGCAGATGCTGAAAAATGGTAGTTGGGTTTCTTGAAGTGTTGCATTGCTAATCAATATAAATACAAGATGTGTGTGTGGGGGGGGGAGTTGCAGAAAATGTGTACTTGGAGAAGAGTTAGTCCCTTTGTAAGACCTCAGTGCTTGTGCGCTATGCACGGTGAGGGTGTGAAGGGGAATCTATCACTTGGCTGATAGCATACAACTTGAAAACTACAAACATGAGGAAGTCTGCAGATGCTGGAAATCCAAAGCAACACACACAAAATGCTGGAGGAACTCAGCAGGCCGGGCAGCATCAATGGAAAAGAGCAATCAATTGACCCTTCCTCAGCACTGTGAAGGGCCAGAATCAAAAGGTGGGGAGAGGGTGAAAGAGGTGAGCTGGAAGGTGATAGGTGAAGCCAGGTGGGTGGGAAAGGTCGAAGGGCTGGAGAAGAAAAAATCTGATAGGAAAGGAGAGTGGACTATAGGAGAAAGGGAAGGAGGAGGGGACCCAGGGGAAGTAATAAGCATGTGAGGACGTGAAAGGTTAGAGTAGGTTATAGAGGAAGGGCAGTGGATTTTGTTCTCTGGAAGGAGAAATCGATGTTCATACTAGCAGATTGGAGAGTATCCAGACGGAATATAAGGTGTTGCTCCACCACCCTGAGGGCAGCTTCGTTTTTGCACAAGGTTCAATACTACTCAGATCGGAGAGTAGTACAGTGGGGGACCTTGTAGGGCAACTGCCTCATGGCTCCACTGACCTCCGCTGTTTTCTTGTTGAGTCTGCACCTTCTCCCTGTGACTGTATGGATTTCCTCCAGGTGTTCCTGTTTCCTCCCACAGTCCAAGCAAAACCGTGCTCATTGATAGATTAATTAGCCACTGTAAATCACACCCAGTGTGGGTGAGGGATAGAAATTGGGAGGAGTCAATGGGAATTGTAGTGATCTTTCAAGAGTCACCAGATTTGGGAATGGGTCCAGAGGATGAGACAATTGCAAATGTCACTCTATACTTCAAGGAGGGAGGAGTGAAAATGGTAGGAAATTATAGGGCAGTTGGATTGTCCTCAGAGGTCAGTTAGCTGTTTGAGTCCAACTTTAGGGATGAATTTTTGGATAGGTTGATACACACAATAATATAGGCACAAGTCAGCATGGCTTCTTTCAGGGAAATACTACCTGACGATCTGTTGGGATTTTATGAGGAAATAGCAAGCAGGATATATGAAGGAAAGTCAGTGAATGTTATCCATTTGGATTTTCAAAAGGCTTTGACAAGTTGCCAGACATGAAACCATTGTACAACATAAGAGCCCATGGTAATACAGGAAAGATACTAGCATAGATAGAAGATTGGCTGACTGTCAGGAGGCAAAGAGGGGGAATAAATGGGGGTTTTCGAGTTGGCTGCCAGTGACTAGTGGTGTTCTGCGGGGGCCAGTGTTGGGTCTGCTGGTTTTCACATTATATGTTAATGTTTGAATGATGGAATTGATGGCTTTGCAGCCAAGTTTACAGATGATACAAAGACAGGAGGAGGGATAGATAGTATTGAGGAAGTAGGGTCTGCAAAAGGACTTGAACAGGTTAGGAAAAAGGGCAAGGAGTGGCAGATAGAACACAGTGAGGAGTAATTTCTTTAGTCAGAGAGTAGTGAATCTGTGGAATTCGTTGGCACAGACAGCTGTGGAGGCCAAGTCATTGAGTGTATTTACAATGGAGATTAATTGGTTTTTGATTGGTCAAAGTGTCAAAGGTTATGAGTAGAAGGCAGGAGAATGGGGTTGAGAGGTAAAATAAATCAGCTGTGATGAATGGTGGAGCAGACTTGACAGATTAGGTGGTCTAATTTTGCTCCTATGTCTTAGTTTATGAATGTGGGTAGAGTAAAATGTGATTAATGTAGGATTAGTGTAACAGTGAGCAACTGATGGTTAGCAAAGCTTTAGTGGGCCACAAAGCATGAGGGTCTCAGCTCAGAACATTGACTGTACTCTTCCATAGATGCTGCCTGGCCTGCAGAGTTCCTCCAGCATTTTGTGTGTGTTGCTTGCATTTCCAGCATCTGCTGATTTTCTCTTGTTATGTATCTTAATAATCTTGAGAGTGGTTACCTATACCATGTGATGACCAAATAACTCATAAAGGGAACATTAAACACCAGGAATGAATTGAGACAGAGTAAAACCGGATTCAATAACAAAAGGTGTACATTGAGCATAGAAACCAAGCTACAAAGAAATTATTTGAATTGTATACAAGAGAAGTTTTTTTTCTTTTAATTTGTTTTTTTCAAAGGATGTAGGCATGAGTAGCAATGCTGACATTTACAGTACTTCTCTGATTGCATGAATGCAAGGTGCTAGTTGTAAGTCAATAACATTGGAGGGGCTGGAGACTCGTATAGATCAGACCAGATTAGATACAACGTTCTGAGTTGTAATACTCTATAACTGGATAAGGCTGGTGGATTTCAAGATTCAGGGTGGTTCAATATCATTTCCAGTACACAAGTGTAAAGGCAAACAAAATAATTGTTACTCCGGATCTGACACAGCACAAAAAAACACAATAAGATAAAGAGCACAATAATAAAAAAGCACACATGCACAACAAATATTAGTACATAAGAGAGCTTGTGTACTTAAGGTTGATTTATGTCCATAAAGTGACGCTAGGCACAGGAGTGTCTGTACGTAGGTGAGTCTGACAGGATATGATAAAGTAGTGGTGTTGGGGGTGTGTGGAGGGGTGGGTTAATGGGTGGAGGTGTTGATCAGCCTTACTGCTTGGGGTAAGTAACTGTTTTTGAGTCTGGTGATCCTGGCATGGATGATACGTAGCCTCCTCCTTGAAGGGAGTGGGACAAACAGTCGGTGAGCAGGGTAAGCCATATGGATTTTTTACAACAATCCAGTAGTTTTATAGTTTTATTCAGACTAACTTTTTTAAAGTTTCAGATTAATAAATTTATATTCCCCAGCGACTCATGTCACCGGATCAGTGGTCTGGACAGCTAATCTGGTAAATGATGTATCACTGATAAAACTATTTTTAGTTTTATTAAGAGTAAATGAAAACCAGGGATAATGTGAGACGACTGATAGTGAGACTGGAAGAGAAATACAAACAGAAGCCTTTTCTGTCAACACCAGCTGATAAAAATATCCAGCCTAATCCCATTGCGCAACTTTTCACCTTTTGATCCATAGCACTTGGTTACAACACAAATACTCATTCAAGTACTTTTTCGATGCAGTAAGGGTTTATGCCCATGCCACCTTTTCAGGCAAAGAGTTCAGGATCCCACCACCAACCCAGTTAAAAGGAGTTTGCTCAGTACACCTGTAATTCCTCCACCGACTGTTTTAAATCTAAGCTGACTAGTTATTAACCTCTACATAGAACTGTACAGCACAAAACTGGCACTTCAGCCCACCATATCTGTGCCGAATTAAACTGATGACCAAAGCTTCCAGGGAGAAGGCTGGGGAATGGGGTTAATAAATCACCCATAATGGAATGGCAGAGCAGACTCAATGGCCTAATTCTACTCCTATTTCTTATGATTTAATGAACCACATACCCACACTCCCTTTATATCCCCATGCCTATCTAGAAGTCTCTTGAACACAACTATCCTTGCTGCTATCACCATGACCCCATGGCAGCTTATTCCAGCCACCTACCACTCTTGC
The DNA here is from genome assembly GCF_963921235.1 of Mobula hypostoma. NCBI lineage: Eukaryota > Metazoa > Chordata > Chondrichthyes > Myliobatiformes > Myliobatidae > Mobula > Mobula hypostoma. The sequence goes on from NC_086104.1 coordinate 102,614,442, forward strand.
CCCATGCACCTCATTTAAACACTCCCCCTCTCCCCTTAAAGCTATGAGATCTAGAATTTCTGTCTCAGGGAAAAGATTCTGGCTGTCTTTTTGCCTCACATAAATTTATAAACTTTTATCAGATTTCCACTCAACTCTGACGTTTTAAGAGAAAACAGCCCAAGTTTGTTCAACCTCTTCTTATAGATAATGTCTTTTAATCCAGGCTGCATCCTGGTAAACCACTTCTGCATCCCCTCTGCTGGGGAAAATCCTATCCATTAACAAGGCCTCTGGTAATTTTATTCACCTCAGTTCAATCACCCCTCAGTCCTCTGGAATTCGTGGTATATTATTGGTTCACAATACTTGGAGTGACACTTGGAATTCCATACCCAACAACATTGTCTGAAATGCTTTCCCCATCAGAAGCACAACAGCTCGCCGCCTCCTTTACAGGGGCAACAGAGCTGGGATAGAAACGGCAATAATACGATATGCTTCAAACGGATAAAGCAAAGAGGGTGGGTTTTATTTTATGCATTGATGTGAAATCAGTGGGGATAATTCACTTCAATGGGTATAAAAATCTGAGGAACTGACAGCCTGCCAGCATTCATTTCCAAACCTCGCGGAAACCCAACATCATGGCAAGTGTCTGGAAATCCTATTTCAGCTCAGCAAAACTTTGGGATTAAAAGCTAAATATTCCCGGACAATTATATTAACCATTATAAAATAGTCTAGATAATAAGTTCCTAACCGTAAGTAATGTATACCTGAAATGTCATCATGGTACCTTTTACTCTTCTATCATTCCTCTATATGATTCAAACTATAATATTGCAGCACGTATGGATAACTGCAACAGTAATTAAGAAAGCAGATGTCAACTCGTTTCAGCACTTAATCAAGAAGCCTTACATCTTGAATATAGTTTCAAGGCATGATGTTAAAAGGAATACGACACCTTCAAAACTGACAGAAAATACTGTAAGTCAGGCTTAAATCAACAAAGGAACCGTGCCTTTCCCTACAGAAATATGCAATCATCCATAATCACTTTTGACTATATTCACTGAAGCTTTCAAAGGAAAATTGAAACAAAAATGTATTTGTTTTTCAAAAGAATATTAATCGTGCATTAGTGGGTGAATGTTGCTTCTGAAATAAGTGCTGTGAACATCTAACTAATATTGGATATCAATGAAAACGGTTAATAATTGCATACGATTGGAAACAATGGCATATTTCTGAACTTAAAAGATTCCAAATTTGAAATAATAAACAGAAGAGATTCAGCAGACGCTGGAAATCCAGAGCAACACACACAGAATTTTCTGCATGTTACTCCAAATTTAAAATGGTGTGGTAAGATGAAATATTTTAAAATGTCAATGCTGAGTAATAGTTATTCTATCTCCAGGTTTGGCAAACAATGTAATATTTAATATCCTCGTTACAGTTGGTTCAAATTGAATTTGGAATAAAAAAGTCAGTTATTAAATTTGAGAAAACAATCCAAAAATTACACATCTGTAATATAGCATATACCTACACTCAGTGGGACACTTTTTAAGGTACAGGAGAGAAATCTGTGGGCTGGTGTAGCCCATCCACTTCAAAGTTTGACGTGTTGTGCATTCAGAGGTGCTCTTCTGCACACCGCTGTTGTAACATGTGGTTATTTGAGTTACTGTCAGCTTGAACCAGTCTGGCCATTTTCCTCTGACCTCTCTCATTAACAAGTCATTTTTGCCTACAGAACTGCCACTCATTGTATTTTTTTTGGTTTTTCACACAATTCTCTGTAAATTATAGAGACTGTTGTGCATGAAAATCCCAGGAGATCTGCAGTTCTCCCAGCCAACCCGTCCGGCACCAACAATCATTCCACATCAAAGTCATTTAGATCACATTTCTTCCCCATTCTGATGTTTGATCTGAACAACAACTGAACCTCTTGACCATGTCTGCATGCTTTTATGCATTGAGTTGCTGCCCCATGATTGGCTGATCAGTTATTTGCATTAATGAGCAGACGTACAGGTGTACCAAATAAAGTGGCAACCTAGTGTAAATGGAGGTGAGTGTGTGGGTATGAATGAGTTCCACTCTCCATTTTTCAGAGGGAGAATGTACAAACTTCTTACAGACAGCGATGGGAATTGAAACCCAATTGGAGATCACTGGCGCTGTAATAGATTTATGGTAACTGCTATGCTACCACACCGCCGCATGGTCTAATGAAAGCAGGAGAAGCTATTGGACAAATGTGTGTTGATTCAAACAATGTCTCTCAGCATCCTTATCCATTCTAGTTTGAGTGCAAATCTACAGACTGTCTACTAGCACTGTGATATGCATAGTTGAGTCCACTGTATGAGCAATAATTATACTCAGTTTAAACAGCTCACTACATGCATGGCAATATAAGTACTGTATATTTAATAGTTTTGCTGTCCCAGTGTTTTAGGTAACAAGAGGTAGCATGCGTTGAAATGATAATCACCTCCCAATGTGATTAATTTTTGCCCAGAAATAAGTTCCAATAGTATTTTGTTCACCATATCCATCTGCAGTTCTTTTTTTATTTTACTAAGCCAAGGTAAACAGTAAAAATGTCAGTTTCTAAATCTAAATTACAGATTGCAAATTGGGATGTTTTGGCCAGGACTACCATGGAACCGTGGCTCTAGATAAGATTCAGTAAATTCCTTCCTCACCGGCCACAATCTGATATAATGATTGAACAACTGACAATTTTGTCACTTTAGTTACCACTGTGGTAGACGGCTTTTCATCTGCTTGGCTGCATTTGCAATATCCACTTTCTTTTTAATTCAATTTCTACAGCCAAACAACATCTTGTCCGTGCTTGGGTAGCTAGTTGGAGTTGATTTCACTGAGATGCCAGGGGAGGACACAGGACGGAGGAACGTGATGAGGTATGGGAAGGGAGATGGTAATGATGCTGGTGGAGGTTTGTGATTTGGTTAGTTTATTGCTATTGTAACGTGTACTGAGATACAGTTATCTTGCATCTCATTCATGCAGATCAATTCACTCAACAGTGCCTTAAGGAATGACTAGGTAGAACAATATCAGAGTACAAAATAAAGTGCTACAGTGACAAAGAAAATGCTCTGCAGGTAGTCAATAAGGTGCAAGGTCGTAGTAAGGTATACAATATATTTAAAGATGTACAGTGTGTATTTATTTAGAGATACAGCACGGAATAGGCCCTTCAAGCCACGCCACCCTAGAAACCTCTGACAACCCCAATTTAACCCTAATCTAATCATGGGACAATTTACAATGATCAACTAACCTATTCAGCATGTCTTTGGGCTGTGGGAGGAAACCAGAGCACCCAGGGAAATCACATGCATTCTACGGGGATGTTCAGGGGATGCCGGAATTGAACTCCAAACTCCGATGCCCCGGGCTGTAATAATGTCGCACTAACCACCTTGCTACTGTGGCGCCTTAGGTCAAGAGTCTGTCTAATTGTACTAGGAAACCATTCAATAGTCTTAGAACAGTGGGGTAGAAGCTGTCCTTCAGCCTGGTGGTACATGCTTTTAGGCTCTTGTATCTACTTCTAGATTGGAAGGAGAAGAGAGAAGGTCGGGGATGGGTGAGGTCTTTGATTTTGTTGGTTGCTTTACTGAGGTTGTGGGAAATGTAGACAGAGACAATGGAGAGGAGGCTAGTCTCCATTGTGTACTGCTCTGTATTCACACTCTGCAGTTCCTTGCAGTCGTGGGCCCAGCAGTTATCATACTGTGTCATGATGCATCTGGATAGGATGCTTTTCATGGTGCATTAACAACAATTAGCAAGGGTCAGACGGGGTATGCCAAATTTCTTTCGCCACCAGAAGTTGCAGTGGTGAGTTTTCTTGGCTGTGGCGTCAATGTGGTTGGCCCAGGACAGTACTATAAACAATCCCCTCCCTCCCACAGACCTTGTTCCACCTGCTGAGTTCCTCACGCATGTAGTTGGTTGTTCCTCTGGTGCTGAGCCATTTGGGAACAGTTTCTCGTTCTTCACTCTGCCGACATCTTTCATTATTTGGAGTACTTTTCTCGGATATTTTAACAACCTTCTCTGCCTGTTTATTCCAGATTTCCCATGTGAGTCTTCCATTCCTGGATCACCTCATACTTATAATCTCCTGTTGTAAAGAAAATACTACTTCTACTTACAACGATGCTTAGTGAAGCACAGTGAGGCACATCTGTATTTACTGACAAGTACCTTTATTGTTTAAACTAACAAGTATGTGAATGCATACAGTAAATACTTTGTGTGCACACCCGCTAAGTATCCCTGACTCTCCTGAATAGTCAAAGGATAGCAAAGGTATAATCTGGGCAAAGGGGTTTACACTGGCCTGGCGTTCCTCGTTGTCCCGATCCATTCGCCATGTGTGTCACACAGGGTTGCTTACGCTTGTATCCGTGATGGATATTCTTCGAAGTTACCGCTTCCAGCACACACAAAGCATCCAATTTTATATCCATTCCTTATCAATTCAAATATCACATTCCAGTGTCATTGGCCACAGGCCACGTGTCTAACCTTTAACACCTTCTTATGGCTCTGCTCCAAGCCAGCATCAATTTATTGCCCTCTTCCCATCAAGTGACAGTCGATAATTTATGGCTCTTTGTTCTCAATCAGCAATGAGCTTGAATCACTTCAGGCAGGCATCAACCCCAACATTCACAAACCTGCATGTTATAGCCAACCAAAGAACATCTCACAAATAACTACTTATTTGGAAATGATCTCCAGTCCAGCAGATTACCTGAAGAATCATTGTGTCTTCTTTAAAACATTGATCAAGCGTGCAGAATGTCAAGCTCACAAAACAGAGAATTGTGTCTTCACAAAATGGCAGCCTCCATCCCCAAGCATGCAACAAGAACAAAGGCTGTTTCCACTGTCCTTGATTCATTTGAATTCACTGATTTGTAGATTGTCATTCTTTCTGGCCAACACTCCCATTCACATTCATTTTGAACTTTAAACATCCCTCCTAAAGTGCAGTGCCCAGAACTGGACACAATACTTCATTTGTGCCTGAACCACTGTTTCCAGGATCATATTTTGAAAGCAGGCCCTGCAGAGGAAATTATCATCCCTGTAGATACCATTCCATTGCATCCTTCCAAGAAAGTCTCCAAAGAAACTATGCAGGAACATTCTGTGCTGGTGAAAGAACAACATTTGTGTTTTTTTAGAAATCATTCATCCTGTCCTAGATGTCCATTTTCTATTCAAAATCCATTGATAGACAAAAGTGTTGCCAGAATGTTCACAAGCTTGGTAATTCATCCAACCTGTAGTGGGAGGTTGCTGTATAGGGGGGAAAGGTTGGGAGGGGTGTTAAACAGCAATATGAAATTACTATTAAAATAAAGTTTAGGACTTAATAAAGTTTCCTGACAAACAAAATGCTGTATAGTTTTAATAGAATTAATTCGACATGTAGGAGGGAGATAATCAAGTCCTCAGCATTCTTAAGTGGGAGGGTGAACAGCCCGAAGTTGTGGTCCATGTAGGTATCACCAAGACAAGTGACGAGGTTCTGTATAGTGAGTTCAGGGAATTAGGTGCTAAGATAAAAGGCAGGAACTTCCAGCCTGTGATCTCAGGATTGCTACCTGAGTCACATGCTGATGAGGCCAGAACTAGGTGGTTAAGGAGAGGGCTTCAGATTTTTGGATCACTGGGCTCTCCTCCAAGGAAGGTGGGACCTGTACAGAAGAGACAGTTTGAACCTGAAATGGAGGGGACGAATATCCTAGTGGGGAAGTTTGCTAATGCTGCATAGTGGGGTTATAAACTAGAGTTGCAGGGGGATGGGAACCAGAGTGCCGGAACAGTTAGTAGAGAGAATGTGGAGGTAGATGTTGGAAAGACCTCAGACAAAGTCAGGAATCAAAAGGTTAAGCATGGTGTGACAAAATTGAAAGGAAGAATACAGGACTGAAGGTGTATCTGAGCGTGCGCAGTAAACGGAATAAGGTAGATGAACTTGCAGCACAACTGCAGATTGGCAGGTTTGATGTTGTAGGCATCACTGAGTCATGGCTGAAAGATTATAGCTGGGAGCTTAATGACCAAGGATACACATTGTATCGAAAAGATAGGCAGGAAGGCAGAGGGGGTGGCATTGCTCCGTGGGTAAAAAATGAAATTAAATCATTATAAAAAGGTGACATAGGGTCGGAAGATGTTGAATCATTGTGGATAGAGTTAAGGAACTGCAAGGGTAAAAAGACCCCAATGGGAGTTGTACACAGACACTTAAACAGTACTGAGGATGTGGCCTACAAATTACAATGGGAGATAGAAAATGCATGCCAAAAGGGTAATATTATAATGGTGGTGGGGACTTCAATATGCAGGTATATTTGGAAAATCAGGCTGGTGCTGGATTCCAGGAGAGAAATTTTAGAGCTTTTCAGAGCAGCTCATAGTTGAGCCCCAGCCCACAAGATCAGCTATTTTGGATTAGGTTTTGTGTAATGAACCAGAATTGATGACAAAGCTTAAGGTAAAATAATCCTTAGGAACAAATGATCATAATATGATCGAATTCACCCAGAAATTTGAGAAGGAGAAGCTGAGGTCAGATGTGTCAGTATTAGAAACATAGAAAATCTATATAGGCCCTTCAGCCCACAAAGCTGTGCCAAATATGTCCTTACCCTAGAAATTACCTAGGGTTACCCAGAGCCATATTTTTCTAAGCTCCATGTACCTATCCAGGAGTCTCTTAAGAGACCCTATGGTATCCACCTCCACCACCATTGCCGGCAGCCCATCCCACACACTCACCACTCTCTGCATAAAAAAACTCACCCCTGACATCTCCTCTGTACCTACTTCCAAGCACCTTAAAACTGTGCCCTCTCGTGCTAGTCATTTCAGCCCTGGGAAAAAGCCTCTGACTATCCACATGATCAATGCCTCTCATCATCTTATACACCTCTATCAGGTCACCTCTCATCCTCCGTCGCTCCAAGGAGAAAAGCCGAGTTCACTCAACCTGTTTTCATAAGGCATGCTCCCCAATCCAGGCAACATCCTTGTAAATCTCCTCTGCACCCTTTCTATGGCTTCCACATCCTTCCTATGGTGAGGCAACCAGAACTGAGCACAGTACTCCAAGTAGGGTCTGACCAGGGTCCTATATAGCTGTAACATTACCTCTTGGCTCTTAAACTCAATCCCACGGTTGATGAAGGCCAGTGCACCATATGCCTTCTTAACCACAAAGTCAACCAGCTCAACAGCTTTGAGCGTCCTATGGACACAGACCCCAAGATCCCTCTGATCCTCCACACTGTCAAGAGTCTTATCATTAATACTATATTCTGCCATCATAGTTGACCTACCAAAATGAACCTCCTCACACTTATCTGGGTTGAACTCCACCTGCCACTTCTCAGCCCAGTTTTGCATCCTGTCAATGTCCCTCTGTAACCTTTGACAGACCTCCACACTATCCACAACACCCCAACCATTGTGTCATCAGCAAATTTACTGACCCATCCCTCCACTTCCTCATCCAGGTCACTTATAAAAATCACGAAGAGTAGGGGTCCCAGAACAGATCCCTGAGGCACACCACTGGTCACCAGTCTCCATGCAGAATATGACCCATCTACAACCACTCTTTGCCTTTTGTGGGCAAGCCAGTTCTGGATCCACAAAGCAAGGTCCCATTGGATCCCATGCCTCCTTACTTTCTCAATAAGCCTTGCATGAGGTACCTTATCAAATGCCTTGCTGAAATCCATCTATACTATATCTACTGCTCTACCTTCATCAGTGGGTTTAGTCACATCCTCAAAAATTTCAGTCAGGCTCATAAGGCACAACCTGCCTTTGACAAAGCCATGCTGACTATTTCTAATCAGATTATGCCTCTCCAAATGTTCATACATCCTGCTCTCAGGATCTTCTCCATCAATTTACCAACCACTGAAGTAGGTATCATTGGTCTATAATTTCCTGGGCTATCTCTATTCCATTTCTTGAATAAGGGAACAACATCTGCAACCCTCCAATCCTCCGGAACCTCTCCCGTCCCCATTGATGATGCAAAGATCATCACCAGAGCCTCAGCAATCTCATCCCTTGCCTCCCACAGTAGGCTGGGGTACATTTCATCCAGTCCCGACGACTTATCCAACTCGATGCTTTCCAAAAGCTCCAGCAGGTCCTCTTCCTTAATATCTACATGCTCAAGTTTTTCAATCCACTGTAAGTCATCCCTACAATCACCAAGATCTTTTCCTGTGGTGAATACTGAAGCAATGTACTCATTAAATACCTCTGCTATCTCTTTCGGTTCCAGACACACTTTTCCACTGTCACACTTGATTGGTCCTATTCTCTCATGTCTTATCCTCTTTGTCTTCACATACTTGTAGAATGCCTTGGGGGTTTCCTTGATCCTGTCCACCAAGGCCTTCTCATGGCCACTTCTGGCTTTCCTAATTTCATTCTTAAGCTCCTTCCTGTTGGCCTTATAATCTTCTAGATCTCTATCATTACCAAGTTTTTTGAACCTTTCGTAAGGTCGTAGAAACATAGAAAACATACAGTACAATACAAGCCCTTCGGCCCACAAGGTTGTGCCAAACATGTCCCTACCTTAGAAGTACCGAGGCTTTACCCATAGCCCTCTATTTTTCTAAGCTCCGTGTAGCCATCCAGAATCTCTTAAAAGACCCTATTGTTTCTGCCTCCACCGCCGCCACCGGCAGCCCATTCCACACGCTCACCACTCTCTTCTTCTTGAGTACAACAACCTTTGTACACCACAGTTCCTGTACTTTACCATCCTTTCCTTGTCTCATTGGAACGTACCTATGCAGAACTCCATGCAAATATCCCCTGAACATTTGCCACATTTCTTCCATATGTTTCCCTGAGAACATCTGCTTCCAAGTTCCTGCCTGATAGCCTCATATTTCCCCTTACTCCAGTTAAGTGCTTTCCTAACTTGTCTATTACAGTAGAGTAAAGGGAATTATAGAGGCATGAGAGAGGAGTTGGCCAGAATTTATTGGAAAAGAACACTGCAGGGATGATAGCAGAGCAGCAACGGCTGGAATTTCTGGAAGCAATTTGGAAGGAAGACACAGGATATATACATCCCAAAGAGGAAGAAGTATTCTAAAGGAATGATGACATAACTGTCACTAACAAGAGTAGTCAAAGACAGCATAAAAGCCAAAGAGAGGGCATATAATAGCGCAAAAATTAATGGGAAATTGGAGGATTGAGAAGCTTTCAAAAACCAACAAAGGGCATCTAAAACAGGATCTAAAGGAAGGTAACAATGGAATACGAAAGTAGGCGAAACAATAATGTTAATGAGGATACCAAAAATTTTTTCAGATACATAAAATGTAAGAAAGGCAAGAGCGAATATTGGACCACTGGAAAACGATGCTAGAGAGGTAACAATGGGGGACAACAAAATGGTGGATGAACTGAATAAGTATGTTGCATCAGGCTTCACTGTGGAAGACAGGAGCAGTATGGTGGAAGTTCCAGGTGTCGGGGGGCATGAAGTGTGTGAAGTTACCGTAATCAGAGAGAATGCCTTTGGGAAGCTGAAAGGTCTGAAAGTAGATAAGTCACCTGGACCAGATGGACTACACCCCAGGGTTCTGAAAGAGGTGGCTGAAGAGATTGAGGAGGCATTAGTAATGATCTTTCAAGAATCACTAGATTCTGGAATGGTTCGAGAAGACTAGAAAATTGCAAATGTCACTTCATTCTTCATGAAGGGAGAGAGGCAGAAGAAAGGAAACGATAGGCCAACTTGTCTGACCTCAGTGGCTGGGAAGATGTTGGAGTCAATTACTAAGGATGAGGTCTCAGGGTACTTGGAGGCACATGATAAAATAGACTGTAATCAGCATGGTTTGCTCAAGGAAATATTTTGCCTGACAAATCTGTTAAACTTCTTTGAAGAAATATCAAGCAGGGTAAACAAAGGAGAATAGATTGATGTTGTGTACTTGGATTTTCAGAAGGCCTTTGACAAGCTGCCACACACGAGGCTGCTTAACAAACTACGAGCCCTTGATATTACATAGAAACATAGAAAACCTATAGCACAATACAGTCCCTTAAGCTCACAATGCTGTGCCGAACATGTACTTACTTTAGAAATTACCTAAGGTTACCCACAGCCCTCTATTTTTCTAAGCTCCATATACCTGTCCAGGAGCCTCTTAAAAGACCCTATCATATCTGCCTCCACCACCGTTGCCAGCAGCCCATTCCACGCACTCACCACTCTCTGTGTAAAAAACACTTACCCCTGACATCTCCTCTGTACCTACTTCCAAGCACCTTAAATCTGTGCCCTCTCGTGCTAGCCATTTTAGCCCTGGGAAAAAGCCTCTGACTATCCACACGATCAATGCCTCTCATCATCTTATGCACCTCTATCAGGTCACCTCTCATCTTCCGCTGAAAGATTCTAGCATGGACAGAGCAATGGCTGATTGGCAGGAAGCAAAGTGTGGGAATGAAGGGAGGCTTTTCTGGCTGGCTGCTTGTGACTGGCGGTGCTCCGCGGGAGTCCGTGTAGAGACCGATACTTTTTATGTTACCTGTCAATGATTTGGATGATGAAATTGATGGCTTTGTTAAAAAGTAGCAGATGATGTTAAGATAGGTGGAGGGGCATGTAGTTTTGAGAAAGTAGAGAGGCTGCAGAAGGACTTGGATAAGGGGAATGGGCAAAGAAATGGAAGATGGAATACAGTGTCAGGAAGTGTATGGTCATGCTCTTTGGTAGAAGAAATGAAAAGGTTGACTATTTTCTAAATGGAGAGAAAATACAAAACCTGAGGTGCAAAGGGACTTGGGAGTCTTTGTACAGGATTCCCTAAAGATTAATTTGCAGATTGAGTCTGTGGTGAGGAAGACAAATGCGATGTTATCATTCATTTCAAGAGGACTAGAATAAAAGCAAGGATGTGATGTTGAAACTTTATAAAGCACTGGTGAGCCCTCACAGAGTATTCTGAGCAGTTTTGGGCCTCTTAGAAAGGATGTGCTGAAACTAGAGAGGGTTCAAGGGAGATTCATGAAAATGTTTACAGGATTGAATGGCTTGTCATACGAAAAGCGTTTTAATGGCTCTGGAATTCACTAGAATTCAGAAGAATGAGGGGTGATCTCAGTGGAACCTATTGAACAGTGAAAGGCCTTGATGGAGTGGATGTAGAGAGGATGTTTCCTGTGGTGGGAGAGTCTAAGACCAGAGGACATTACCTCAGAATAGAGTGGCATTGAATTGACTTTATTTCTTACGTCCTTCACATATATGAGGAGTAAAAATCTTTATGTTACGTCTCCATCTAAATGTGCAATGTGCAATCGTAGTAATATATAATAAATAGAAATACACTCAAATCAGTGTGAGTTAATCAGTCTGATTGCCTGGTGGAAGAAGCTGTCCCAGAGCCTGTTGGTCCTGGCTTTTATGCTGCGGTACTGTTTCCTGGATGGTAGCAGCTGGAATAGATTGTTGTTGGGGTGACTCAGGTCCCCAGTGATCCTACGGGCCCATTTTACACACCTGTCCTTGTAAATGTCCTGAATCATGGGAAGTTCACAACTACAGATTCACTGGGCTGTCCGCACCACTCTCTACAGAATCCTACGATTAAGGGAGGTAGAGTTCCCATACCAGGCAGTGATGCAGCCAGTCAGGATCCTCTCAATTGTGCCCCTGTAGAAAGTTCTTAGGATTTGGGGGCCCATACCAAACTTCTTCAACCTCTGAGGTGAAAGAGGCGCTGTTGTGCCTTTTTCACCACATAGCTGGTGTGTACAGACCACGTGAGATTCTTGGTGATTTGGATGCTGAGGAACTTGAAGCTATTTCCCCTCTCAACCCCAAATCCATTGATGCCAATAGGGGTTAGCCCATCTCCATTCCTCCTGTAATCCACAACCAGCTCCTTTGTTTTTGCGACATTGAGGGAGAGGTTATTTTCTTGACACCACTGTGTCAGAGAGGTGACTTCTTCCCTGTAGCCCACCTCGTTATTGTTTGAGATAAGGCTAATCAGTGTAGCATCGTCGGCAAATTTAATTAGCAGATTAGAGCTGTGGGTGGTGACACAGTCATGGGTATACAGGGAGTAAAGGAGGGAATTCGGTACGCAGCCCTGAGGGGCTCCTGTGTTGAGAGTCAGAGGGGTGGAGGTGAGGAAGCCCACTCTTACAACCTGCCGGCGATCTGACAGGAAGTGCAAGATCCAGCTGCACAAAGGCAGGGTCAAGGCCGACGTCTCTGAGCTTCCTGTCGAGCTTGGATGGAACTGTGGTGTTAAATGTTGAACTGTAGTCCAAGAACAGCATTCTCACATTAGCATCCACCTTCTCCAGACATCTTAAGGACAGTATGTAGAGCAGTGGCTATTGAGTCATCTGTCGATCGGTTGTGTCGGTAGGTGAATTGTAGGGGGTCCAGTTTGGGTGGCAACATGCTGCAGATGTAATCCTTGACCAGCCTCTCAAAGCATTTGCTTATTATTGAGATGAGTGTGACAGGACGCCAGTCGTTCAGACATGTTACCTAGTTTTTTTTAGGTACGTGGACAATGGTGGATGTTTTGAAGCAGAAAGGCACTCTACACTGGGGAGAGGGTGAGATTAAAAATGTCAGTAAACACACCTGCTAGTTGTGCTGCGCACATCCTGAGTACTCGCCCTGGGATGCTGTCCGGTCCTCGGCTTTCCTCGGAGGCTCAGAGTTAGCAACATCGAACCGAGCGTAAAAGTGATTGAGCGATTGGGAGAGAGGCCGCGATGTTGGTGGCACCACTACGTTTGGCTTTGAAGTCTGTGATGGTATGCAACCCTCATCCCAAGTTTTTAGAATGGAGATGAGGAGGAATCCCTTTAGCCAGAGAGTGGTGAATCTGCTGAATTCTTTGCCAAAAGCAGCTGCAGGGGCCAAGTCTTTATATATATATCAAAGGCAGAGGTTAGCTTGGTTTCAGGACATGAAGGGATATGGAGAAGAGGCTGGAGATTGGGGCTCAGAGTAAAATTGGATCAGCCATGATGAAATGGAGGAGTAGGGAGCAGGCTCAATGGGCCGAATGGCCTAATTCTGCCCTTGTGCCTTACGTTCTTCTGGCCTTACAATAGCAGTGCTAATTTTACAATTGTGCTGGCTCTGATGTCTTCAGCACAGAAGGAGCCTGACCACAGAATTATTTATTTGTTTGTTTGTTTGTTTGCCCTGTTTGTCTTCTTTTGTGCATTGCTGTGGATACCTGCAAGAAATTCATCTCAGGGTAGTATATGATGACATTACGTAATTTGATAATAAAGTTACTTTGAACTTTGAGTCATTGAAGTCCATTTTCAGTGTGAAGTCTGTTGACTTTTCCTCAGAATTTCAAAGTCCAGGCTTAGAAATCGGAGTTCATCTTTTTTAGGTGCACTCGTCTAGTGCTATATAATGTGCAAGTGGATAGCCTGCCAAAAATATAGAAAAACTGCTGAAAAGACAAATCAACCAATCCTTGGGGGCCATGAAAAATCTTTATTTGTGCATTCTTACTGTTTGCAGAGCTCATTGACATTACAGCACCCTTCTCCTTTAGGTCTCGGCATCCCTTCCCGCCCCCCATGGTCTCCAAGGTCTCCAAGCTACTGCAAGCTGCAGGTCGGGCCAGAGGCCAGCAATCACTGAATTCAACTCATGGTGCCTTAGTGATTGGTGAAGAGACTCCAGAGAAGCGTCTAACATAACTCTGACTTGAAAGACAAGGCTGGGAAATGGATGTGCGAGACAAGTAAGTGAGCATGCAGGATTGGAATTGCTGTCTCTTTCCCAAACCCTGTGTGAGGTACTCCTGGTTTTATTGTGAGTTGAATTTCAAGTTTAAGTTTATTGTCACGCAACCATACACATGCATACAGCTAAAGAAAACATTGTTCCACAGGGACCAAGGTGCAAAACACAATCCACGCAGTCACACAGAGCACATTGTCAGAGGGACAGAGATCAGGTTCTGTAAGTGCAGTAGAGACACCCACGTGGTATGTTTGCCTCCCTGGTGCCAGGGTCTGGGATGATCCTGATCGTGTCCATGGCATTCTCAAGGGCAAGGATGAGCAGTCTGAAGTCTTGGTACATATTGGCAGCAATGATTTAGGTAAAAAGGTGAGGAGGTCCTGAAGAGAGATTTCAGGAATTCAGGTGGAAAGCTGAAAAACAGGACCTCCAGGATAGTAACCTTTGGATTGCTGCCTGTGCCATGTGCCAGTGAGGGTAAGAATAGGATGATTTGGCAGGTGACTGCACGGCTGAGGAACTGGTGCAGGGGGCAGAGGTTCACATTTATGGATCATTGGAATCCCTTCTGGGGAAGATATGACCTGTACAAAAGGGACAGGTTACACCTGAACCTGAGGTGTAGGCAGGTTGGCTAGATTTGTTCAAGGGGGCTTAAATGAATTTGGAAAGGGGATGGGAACCGGAATAATAGTACTGAAGATGAAGTAGTTGGTTTACAAACAGAGGTAATGTGTAGTGTGCTAGCAAGGACAGGCTGATGACAGGGCAAAATTGCAGTCAATGGGATGAGTTCAATGTAAAAGGCAGACAAAATCGAAAAGGGTGAATATCAGACTAAAGGCGTCATATTTGAATGGGCGAAGTATATGGAACAAGATCAATGAACTTGTGGCACAGTTACAGATTGACAAGTATGATGTAAGCATCACTGAATCATGTCTGAAAGATGATTATAGCTCAATATCCAAGGATACACATTGTATCGAAAGAATAGGCAGGAAGGAAGAGGGGGTGATGTGGCTCTGTTGGTAAAAAATGAAATTAAATCATTAGAAAGAGGTGACATAGGGTTGGAAGATGTTGAATCGTTGTGGATAGAGCTAAGGAACTGCAAGGGTAAAAAGACTCGGATGGGAGTTATATACAGACTCACAAACAGTAGTAAGGATGTGGTCTATAAGTTACAATGGCAGACAGAAAATGCATGCCAAAAGGGCAATATTACCATTGTCCTGGGAAACTTCAATATACAAGTAGATTCGGAAAATCAGGTTGGTGCTGGATTCCCGAAGGGGAATTTCTAGAATGCCTATGAGATGGCCTTTTAGAGCAGCTCGTTGTTGAGCTCACCAGGGGATCAGCTATTCTGGATGGGGTGTTGTGGAATGAACCAGAGTTGATTAGAGTGCTTCAGGTAAAAAAAAACTCTGAGGGGTAAGTGCTCATAATATGATCGAATTCACTCTGAAATTTGAGAAGTAGAAGCAAAAGTCAGATGTATTAGTATTACAGTGGAAACTACAGAGGCACGAGAGAGGATTTGGGCAATATTGATTGGAAAAGAACACTGGCAGGGATGATGACAGAGCAGCAATGGCTGGAATTTCTGAAAGCAATTCAGAAGGCACAGGATATATACATCCCAAAGAGGAAGAAGTATTCTGAAAGCAAGATAACACAACCATGGCTAACAAGGGAAGTCAAAACCACATAAAAACCAAAGAGAGGGCATATAATAGAGCAAAAAATTTGTCAGAAGTTAGAGGATTAGGAAAATTGTAAATAACAACAGAAGGCATGAGAAAGGTCACTAAGAAGGTAAAGATGGAACTCAAAACTAAGCTAGCCAATAATATTAAAATGATAGAAAATGTTTCTTCAGATACATAAACATAAAAGAGAGGTGAGAGTGGATATCAGACCACTGGAAAACAATGCTGGAGGAGTAGTAATGGGGGACAAGGAAATGGAGGATGAACTGAGTAAGAATTTTGCATCAGTCTTCACTGTGAAAGACATTAGCAGTGTGGTGAAATTTCCAGGTGTCGGGGTCATGAAGTGTCTGAAGTTAGCGTTACTAGAGAGAAGGTTCTTGGGAAAGTGAAAGGCCTGAAGGTGTACCTCCAGATTTCTGAAAGAGGTGGCTGAAGAGATTGTGGAGGCAGTCGTAATGATCTTTCAAAAATCATTAGATTCTGAAATGGTTCCAGAAGACAGGAAAATTGCAAATGTCACTCCACTTTTCAAGAAGAGAGAGAGGCAGAAGAATTAGAGATTAGATTAGATTCGATTCAACTTTATTGTCATTGTGCCGAGTACAGATACAAAGCCATTGAAATGCAATAAGCATCTGACCAGATGTGCAAAAGAATAGTATTATTTACAAAATAACTGCAAATAAAAAGTAAATGCTACAGCATACAAGTATAAAAGTACTGAGACAGTACAATATGGGTGCAATACTGCTTAGCGCTGTGATGTGAGGTTCAGCAGGGTCACAGCCTCAGGGAAGAAGCTCTTCCTGTGCCTGCTGGTGCGGGAGCGGAGGCTCCTGTAGCGCCTACCGGATGGGAGGAGAGTAAAAAGTCCATAGTTAGGTTGAGATGCATCCCTGATAATGCTATTCACCCTGCCCAGGCAGCGTTTATGGTAGATGTTCTCAATGGTGGGCAATTGGGTGCCAATAATCCGCTGGGCAGTTTTCACCATCTGCTGGAGTGCTTTGTGGTCCGATACAGGACAATTGACATACCACACTGAGATGTAGTTGGTGAGTATGCTCTCAATTGTTCAGTGGTAAAAGTCCGTCAGTATCCTGGGACAGGGGTGAGCTGTCTTGATGCTCCGCAGGAAATAAAGGCGTTGTTGTGCCTTTTTGATCAGGATGGAGGAGTTCAGGGACCAGGTGAGATTATCGGAAATGTGGACACCAAGGAACTTGAAGCTTGATACACGCTCCACTACAGTTCCGTTGATGTAGATGGGGACGTGAGTGTGGCTCCCAGCATGCCTGAAGTCCACAATGATCTCCTTGGTCTTCTGGGTGTTAAGGGCCAGGTTGTTGTCGCCACACCACGCGGCCAGGTTCTGGATCTCATCCCTGTAGGCCATCTCGTCATCCCCTCTGATCAGACCAACTACCGTGGTGTCGTCTGCGAACTTGATTATGGAGTTAGAACCGTGTACAGGAACGCAGTCATAGGTGAAAAGGGAGTACAGAAGAGGGCTCAGCACACAGCCTTGAGGCACGCCGGTGTTCAGGGTGAGAGTGGAGGAGGAGAGGTTGTTTAACTTAATAGATTGGGGTCTGTTAGTCAGAAAGTCCAAGGTCCAATTGCAGAGGGATGAGCATATACCAAGCTGGCGAAGTTTTGTGATCAGCTTGGAGGGGATCGAAGTATTGAATCCGAACTAAAGTCAATGAACAGCATTCTGGCATTCAACTGTCTTGACTTCACCGCACCTTGTTCCAATTCCAACCTCACTCCTTCCGAACGTTCTGCTCTCCACTCCCTCCGCACTAATCCTAACCTTACTATTAAACCCGCCGATAAGGGGGGTGCTGTTGTAGTCTGGCGCACTGACCTCTACCTTGCCGAGGCACAGCGACAACTCGCGGATACCTCCTCTTATTTACCCCTCGATTGTGACCCCACTAAGGAGCACCAGGCCATTGTCTCCCACACCATCACCGACTTTATCCGCTCAGGGGATCTCCCATCCACTGCTACCAACCTCATAGTTCCCACACCCCGCACTTCCCGTTTCTACCTCCTACCCAAGATTCACAAACCTGCCTGTCCTGGCAGACCTATTGTCTCAGCTTGCTCCTGCCCCACTGAACTCGTTTCTGCATACCTCGACACGGTTTTATCCCCCCTTGTTCAATCCCTTCCGACCTATGTTCGTGACACTTCTCACGCTCTTAAACTTTTAGATAATTTTAAGTTCCCTGGCCCCCACTGCTTTATTTTCACCATGGATGTCCAGTCCCTATATACTTCCATCCCCCATCGGGAAGGTCTCAAAGCTCTCCGCTTCTTTTTGGATTCCAGACCTAATCAGTTCCCCTCTACCACCACTCTGCTCCGTCTAGCGGAATTAGTCCTTACTCTTAATAATTTCTCCTTTGGCTCCTCCCACTTCCTCCAAACTAAAGGTGTAGCTATGGGCACCTGTATGGGTCCTAGCTATGCCTGCCTTTTTGTTGGCTTTGTGGAACAATCTATGTTCCATACCTATTCTTGTATCTGTCCCCCACTTTTCCTTCGCTACATCGACGACTGCATTAGCGCTGCTTCCTGCACGCATGCTGAGCTCGTTGACTTTATTGACTTTCCCTCCAACTTTCACCCTGCCCTCAAGTTTACCTGGTCCATTTCCAACACCTCCCTCCCCTTTCTAGATCTTTCTGTCTCTATCTCTGGAGAGAGCTTATCTACTGATGTCTACTATAAGCCTACTGACTCTCACAGCTATCTGGACTATTCCCCTTCTCACCCTGTCTCTTGCAAAAATGCCATCCCCTTCTGGGAATTCCTTCGTCTCTGCCACATCTGCTTTCAGGATGAGGGAGATGTCTTCCTTTTTTAAAGAAAGGGGCTTCCCTTCCTCCACCATCAACTCTGCTCTCAAACGCATCTCCCCCATTTCACGCACATCTGCTCTCACTCCATCCTCCCGCCACCCCACTAGGAATAGGGTTCCCCTGGTCCTCACCTACCACCCCACCAGCCTCCGGGTCCAACATATTATTCTCCGTGACTTCCGCCACCTCCAACGGGATCCCACCACTAAGCACATCTTTCCCTCCCCACCCCCCCCCGCTTTCCACAAGGATTGCTCCCTATGTGACTCCCTTGTCCATTCGTCCCCCCCATCCCTCCCCACTGATCTCCCTCCTGGCACTTATCCTTGTAAGTGGAACAAGTGCTACACATGCCCTTACACTTCCTCCCTTACCACCATTCAGAGCCCCAGACAGTCCTTCCAGGTGAGGCGACACTTCACCTGTGAGTCGGCTGGGGTGATATACTGTGTCCGGTACTCCCGATGTGGCCTTCTAAATATTGGCGAGACCTGACGCAGACTGGGAGATCATTTTGCTGAACAGAGAAAGCAGGATGTCCCAGTGGCCACACATTTTAATTCCACATCACAGTCCCATTCTGACATGTCTATCCACGGCCTCCTCTACTGTAAAGATGAAGCCACACTCAGGTTGGAGGAACAACACCTTATATTCCGTCTGGGTAGCCTGCAACCTGATGGCATGAACATTGACTTCTCAAACTTCTGCTAATGCCCCACCTCCCCCTCGTACCCCATCCGTTATTTAATTTTATACACGCATTCTTTCTCTCACTCTCCTTTTTCTCCCTCTGTCCCTCTGACTATACCCCTTGCCCATCCTCTGGGTTCCCCCCCCCCGCCATCTTTCTCCCCGGGCCTCCTGTCCCATGATCCTCTCATACCCCTTTTGCCAATCACCTGTCGAGCTCTTGGCACCATCCCTCCCCCTCCTGTCTTCTCCTATCATTTTGGATCTCCCCCTCTCCCTCCCACTTTTAAATCTCTTACTAGCTCTTTCTTCAGTTATTCCTGACAAAGGGTCTCAGCCTGAAATGTCGACTGTATCCCTTCCTAGAGATGCTGCCTGGCCTGCTGCGTTCACCAGCAACTTTGATGTGTGTAGCTTGAATTTCCAGCATCCGCAGACTTCTTCGTGTTTGCGTTGTGACGTAAGAGTTGGGGCTGCCCAGGTGGGTCAGGACAGAATGAAGTGCCGTGGAGATGACATCCTCTGTAGACCTATTGGTGCGATAGGCAAATTGATGGGGGTCCAGGGTAGTGGGCAGACAGGATTTCAGATGTGGTAGATGTGAAGAAATGAAATTATAGGCCAGTTAGTCTGGAGAAGCTAATGGATTTAAGAAGAACACACCAACCAACTCCATGAAAAGGTTATTGAAAAACACATGTCAGGAGATGGAGACAAGAAAATTTCAAAGTCACTGAATATCCCTTGGAGTACAGTTAAGTCAATCATCAAGAAATGGAAAGAAGATGACACAGCTGTAAATCTGCCTAGAGCAGGCCACCCTGAAAAACTGAGTGACTGTGCAAGAAGGGGTCTAGTGAGGGAGGCCACCAAGAGACCTATGACAACTCTGGAGGAGTTACAAGCTTCAGTGGCTGAGATGGGAGAGACTGCGCCCACAACGACTGTTGCCTGCGTGCTGCACCAGTTGCAGCTTTATGGGAGAGTGGCAAAGAGAAAGCCACTGTGGAAAAAAACTCACATGAAATCTCAGCTAGAGTTTGCCAGAAGGCATGTGGGAGACTTTGAAGTCAGCTGGAAGAAGGTTCTATGGTCTGATGAAACCAAATTTGAGGTTTTTGGTTTTGATTAAATACTATGTTTGTAAGCCAAACACTGCACATGATCAAAAGCACACCATCCCTACCGCGAAGCACAGTGGTGGCTGCATCACTGCAGCGGCCCTGGAAGTTTTGTGAAGGTAGAGGGTAAAATGAACGCAGCGAAATACAGGGAAATCCTGGAGGAAAACCTGATGCAGTCTGCATGAAAACTATGACTTGGAAGATTTGTTTCCCACCAAGACAAGAATCCCAAACATAAAGCCAAAGCTACATAGGAATGGCTTAAAAACAACAAAGTTAATGTCCTGGAGTGGCCAAGTCAGAGTCCAGACCTCAATCCAATTGAGAATTTGTAGCTGGATTTGAAGAGAGTTGTTCACTCACGATCCCTATGCAAACTGACAGAGCTTGAGCAGTTTTGTAAAGAAGAATAGAGGAAACTTGCAGTGTCCAGATGTGCAAAGCTGATAGAGACCTATCCACACAGACTCAAGGCTGTAATTGCTGCCAAAGGTGCATCTACTAAATACTGACTAGAAGAGGGTGAATACTCATGCATTAAGTGATATTGTGTTTAATATTTTTAATGAATTTAGATCACTTTGTAGAGATTTGTTTTCAGTTTGACACAAAAGAGTCTTTTTCTGTTGATCAGTGTCAAAAGAGCCAAATTAAATCCACTGTGATTCAATGTTGTAAAACAATATAACATGAAAACTTCCATGGTGGGGGGGGGGGGGTTGGTGGAAATACTTGTTGTAGGCACTATATTCCGGTGATAGTAAAACTGATTCTAGTTCTGATTCACTTGCACCCAAAAAAATCAGAAATGTGCGAGATCAAAAATGAAGCGCACAGAAAATCTCAGAGAGGTGTAAAATTGATGGTGATTGCAGTGACTAAGAGGTGACACCACGGAGGAATTTGTGAAAAAGAATGATCATGTCAAAATGGAGGTGTTGCCAGGAATGCTTCCAATATAAATCAAACAAGCAGTGAATTAATGGTTGAATGGAACTTGTCACCTTGTGTTTCTCAGTACCCTCACCCCACCTTCTAAATCTAATCGTCCTCTATCTATCTCCAGTCCTGCCGAAGGGTCTAGGCCTGAAATGTCGACTGTACTTTTTTCCATCGATGCTGCCTGGCCTGCTGAGTTCCTCCATCTTGGATTTCCAGCATCTGCAGACTTTCTCATATTCATGCTACCATCTAGACAAGTTGGTTACAAATGTTATTGTTTTTCTCTTTCAAAAGCTCCACTATCTGCTGATGATGGAAGAAAAGAAGCATTGTACAACTTCCATATAAACACAAGAGAGTCTACAGATGCTGTTGAAACAAACAAAATGCTGGAGGAAATCAGCAGGTCAGGCAGCATCTGTGGAGAGGAGTAAACAGTTGTTGTTTCCTTTCCAGTCCCAATGAAGGGTCTCAGCCCAAAACATCCACTGTTTATTCCTCTTCATAGATGCTGCCTGACCTACTGAGTTCCTCCAGCATTTTGTCTGTTGCACTGTACATCTGCTGAATCTTGAGGTGAGGATGTTAGCGGCGATGGAAGAACCATGTCTGGAATTGCCCAGGTCATTTGCAATGGTTGCTCTTTGATCCTGCATTTATTGCTAATGTGATCCAAACACTCAAATCAACAAGCACAGATGATTCAATTTTCTAGTCAATTAGAGCTCAGTGAGAGATTACAAATTGGCTTTATTGGTATAATCTTGAGTATTTTACACGGTGAATGGTGGGTGTGTGGAATGGCCTGACAGGACTGGTGGTAGAGACAGTTATGTTGGGGACACTTAAGAAATTCTTAGACTGACGTATGTACGATAAGAAATTGGAGAACTATATAGGAGGGAATGGTTGGATTGATCTTAGAGTAGGTTAAAAGGTCAGCACAACATTGTGTGCCCAAGAGCTTGTGCTGTGCTGTAGTGTTCCATCTTCTATTTATTTGTTGCCTGTACATTGAAACATCATGAAATCCATCATTAATAAGTTGTTAATATTAGTTTTCTACTGGTACATGAATAACTCAAGCTTCTCAAAGTCGAACCCCATGCCCCTGTCATGAGAGGTGGAAACAGGCAAGGCCTGCTAACAGAACTGTGGTGAAGCTGTATAGGTGAATTCCCTGTACGGTGGGTGGAAAGGATTACAAAAACATTGAGGAACTCCGACCATACCATTGACTTTCGACGATGGAGACAGGAGGTCTTCGATGGCCTACGATCCACTTGGAGCTCAGGCCCAAGAAGAAGACATGTATAACTCCAATTGTCAATAAAAATATACTTCAAAATGGAGAAGTTAACTTCTTACAGATGGCACACCTTAGAGTGATGCTAGAAGCAGTAAGTACTATTTTCTTCCACTATTGATATGTAGAAGCAAAGGGACTTCAAGAAACTGAAAGCATATTTTGTACAATTTCTAGTGATCCCCTCAATTCCTATCGGTAAGGCTATTCAAAAATGCCAGTCAGCATCTTCACAAGAGGATAAAAGTCATCAGAAATGAACACAGATCTCGGTAGTCCAAGACTCCAAAATGAGTAGCTGGTCCAGTATTGTAATAAGAATTGCCAGGGCAATCCTTTAAAATTGTTTTTAATTTATACAGCCATAGAGTCATGGAGCACTAGAGCAAAGAAACAGAGCCTTCAACCCTTCCTGTTCATGCCAAAATGTTACTCTGCCTAGTCCCATCAACCCTCAACTGGACCACAGCTCTCCATATCCCTCCCATCCATATACCTATCCAAACTTCTCTTAAATGTCACAATTGTACCCACATCTTCCACTTCCTCTCACAGCTCATTCCATACTCGCACCAGCCTCTGAGTGAAGACGTTTTCCCTCGGATTCCCCTTAAATATTTCACCTTTCATCCTAAACCTATGAATTTACTTCTCGTCTCACTCAGTCTGAGGGGGGAGAAAGCCTGCATCCCTGAAGAAATGGAGGCCTATGTGGGAGGAAAGGGTTAGATTGATCTTGGAGTGGATTAAAGGTCAGCTCAACATTGTGGGCCAAAAGGCCTGTCTGCATTATGTCAGAATCAGAATCAGGTTTATCATCACTGGCATGTGACGTGAAATTTGTTAACTTAGTAGCAGCAGTTCAATGCAATACATAATCTAGCAGAGGAAAAAATAACAATAATAATAAATAAAATAAAAATAATAATAAATAAACAACTAAATCAATTACATATATTGAATAGATTTTAAAATGTGCAAAAACAGAAATACTGTATATTAGAAAACAGTGAGGTAGTGTCCAAAGATGCAATGTCCATTAAGGAATCAGATGGCGGAGGGGAAGAAGCTGTTCCTGAATCGCTGAGTGTGTGTCTTCAGGCTTCTGTACCTCCTCCCTCGCCACCTTTCTGAGACACCGCTTCCTAAAGATATTCTGGGTACTGTGTAGGCTAGTACCCAAGATGGAGCTGACTAGATTTACAACCTTCTGCAGTTTCTTTCGGTCCTGTGCAGTAGCCCCTCTGTACCAGACAGTGATGCAGCCTATGTGCTATGTTATATCTATAACCTTTGTAGCTTTGTATATCTTCATAAGATACTCCCTTAATTGTCCTCTACTCCAGGGAATCAATTCCTAAACTGTTCAACCTTTCCCTGTAGCTCTGAGCCTCAAGTCATGGCGACATCCTTGGTAAACCTTCTCTGCACTCTTTCAAACTTATTGATCTCTTTCCTGTAGGTAGGAAATCAGAACTGGACGTAATATTCCAACTCCTGTACACAATGCCCTGCATTATGAAGAGCAATGAGCCAAAGCTCTCTTTGTAACAATTTTGCCCTATTAAAACTGCAATAATCTTAAGTTTAGACAACAATTTTTTTTTAATACTGATGCATAATATTCTGGATGTCAGGTCTGATCAGCTCACTGATCTCTCTGAGTGAAATGGCTGTGGGTTCAAGTCTAACAGCACAGTACAGAAGCCATTTAGCAAAGTACTGGTGGAGTGCTGCATTGTCAGATATCCATCTTTACAATAAAATGTTAATTTGAGGCAATGTTCAAATAAATACAATCTATTGGGTAACATTATTCAAAAAAAAGTAAGTTTTTTTTCCCCAGTCTCCTACTGATAACCTCCAATTAAGTCCATAAGACATAGGAACAGTATCAGGCCATTTGGCCAATTGAGTCTGCCCTATCATCCGATCGTGGCTGACTTATTATCCTTCTCAACCCCATTCTCCTGCCTTTAATGTCGTGACTAATCAAGAACCTATCAACCTCCACTTTAAATATACCCAATGACTTGGCCTCCACAGCAACCTATGGCAATGTATTCCACATTCACCACCCTCTGTCTGAAGAAATTCCTCCTCATCTCCGTTCTAAAACAGATCATTTGATTATTTATCTCCCATTGGTTGTTGAACCTTGTTCTGTGTAAATTGTTGTTTTATATGTAATGTCTCCTCCAAAACTGCCTAAGACGGGCTTTTGGGGGTGTGAAAGGGCTTTAATAATGACCTGAATTTATATACTACATTTGAAACACTAAAACATCAAAAGGCATTTCTCCAGAATAGTAGCAGACAAATTTTGGCACCAAGTCACAAACTATTAAAGCATCACACACAAAATGCTGGAGGAACTGAACAAGTCAGGCAACATCTATGGAACTGACTGTTCCATAGATTGTAGTTGAAGACTCAGATTTTGAGGATCTTCTTGAAGGAAGGAGAGATAGGTAAAGAGAGATTTACGGAGGTCTACCTTAAATTTGTCTCTGGTCCATCTTGGAATTAAACGAATAGTTTAGAACATTGGCAGATGAAAGTTGAGTCACCAAATCTGGCCTGATGTTACTAAAATATTTCCAAGCAATCAATTAAAATAGAAATTGAAAACATATAATTTAGTTTTCATTAAATTTAAACAGAAATGGGAGTGACTCTCACACAGATGAATAGATTAAGACGAAATAACTGGAGAAATTAGATCCCTGCACTAGTGGCCTAATCTCTCAGCTGGATGCCAAAGTGTTTTTTTTGCCCTGGAAGCTGATTCTAGGCATTTCCAAACTTGCAATCGCCAGCATTACAGTTCTCAAAAACTGTACAAGGGAGCCCTCTTCAGATTGGTTTGAATTTAAATTCATGAATATTGAAGTAAGCGATTGTGGTGTTGGATAGTTGTAAACAAACACATCGGATTGTGTTAAATAAAATTAAATCTGTTCTCTGACTCAGTGTCTCTATGCCCAATACAAATCTGCATACTTTATCAACTAGAAACAAGGTGGTCTCAACAACAGCCCCCAAAACACAGGATTATTGTTATCGTATTTTCTAAGCTGCAAGGTTGTAGCAGGTTTATGTCTAAACATTACTCTTATATCTGAACTTTGTCCTAAGCTGGAAAACTGTGTTATCATTTAGCAAGTCCAGATGCTTCTGAGAAAAGAAAAACAGTGTTTTAGGTCAATAACTTATTTCCTGTCTCGTAATAGTACTGCAATCACTCAAGTTGAGTTAATGGTGTGATTGTTAGCAGAGTGATCTGGGGGTCCATGCCCATAAATCAATCAAAGTTGCCATGCATATTGGTGGGAATTTGCAGAAGGCATATGATAGATTGACCTTTATGTGAGGACAAGAGGAACCCTATCCCTGGTGTGGCAGTGGGAGGATAGGGTGAGGGCAGATGGGTGCAAAAAGGAAGAGATGCGGGTCAGGGCAGCATTGACAGTGGAGGAAAGGAAGCTCCCTCCTTTTTTTTGAAGAAGGACATCTCAGTAGTTCCGGAATGAAAAGTCTCATCCTGAGAGCAGTGGAGACAGAGGAACTAAGAATAGGTTGAGCCAACTCGGGTTTTTCTCTTTGGCGAGGAGGATGAGAGGTGACTTTATAGAGGTGAGGTCGTAATAGTGAGATCACTTGAGTTGAGTATGATGTTCTCCTCCGGGCTTGTCTATTGGTGGCTCCCCAGGTGGCTGTAGAGGTCGATACGGGATCTGCAGCATGGACTTGAGTAAGTGGTGACTGTGGTCAGAGGTTGGGCCTTTTGTCTATTCAGACTCTCCTGTCACAGCTGCCATTTGTTCTCTGTGGTACAGGGGAGGCCGCTCTCATGTAGCGCAGCTCCCTCTTGAACAGATTTCCTCCCAGTGCATCTGTTGAGTGCAAAGTCTCCCCGGTTTTTAGATGTGATGTTGAATTTCTTCAGACTGATTTTGATGTTATCTTTGAAGTATTTCCTTTGCCCACCTTCCTTCAACTGGGAGTAAAGGATGTGTTTGGGGAGATGTGAGTTAGGGATCCGGATGGCATGACCTACCTCCATCAGAGTTGGTGTGGTTTATCATGGTGGAGATGCTGTTCATGTTGGCCTCCTCCACTGCACTGGCGTTAGTATGTCTGTCCTTCCAGATGATCCTCAGGATCTTTGATGGCATTGCTTCAGGCCTTTCGGGTGCCTACTGTTGGTGGTCCATACAGTAATGTAGGAAGGACAACTGCTCTATAGAACAGAAGTTTTTTTTGGACCCATAGGTCATGATTCTCAAAGACTCTTTTCCTTAATCTTGCATAGGCTGCAGTAGCAGTACTCGGGCAGTGGCTGACCCCTGAGTCAATGTCTGCATTTGAGGAGAGAATGCTGCCAAGATAGAGAAAAAAGTCTAGGTTTCAAGGGTGATATGGTCAATTTTTATGGAAGGCTGGTTGGGTGGTGGCTGATGTATATTTCTATATTTAAGACCCAGGGTCCTACGTTCCTTGGTAGCAGGTACGCTATGGTGGTGCAATGCTATACAACTCCTGGTGTTGGAGTTCAAAGTTCTATTCTGATGTCCTCTGTAAGGAGTTTGTGCCTTCCTTATCATGAACATGTGGGTTTCCTCTGGGTGCTCCAGTTTCCTCCCAAATTCCAAAGACGTAAGAGTTAGTAGGTTAATGGTAAATTGTCCTGTGATTAGGCTAAGGGTTAAATAAGTGAGTTACTGGGTGGTGTGGCCCATTGGGTTCGAAGGGCCTATTCTACACTGTACCTCTACATAAATAAATAGGTAGATATAAGAAAGAGAGAGGGATAAGGATACATTATGTGAGTGAACAAAGATCTGTTAAATAGCTTATAACATTTTGTTATAATGTTATAATGGAAAATATCCATTTTTGCCAGGGGAAATATTGAAGAAGCTTATTATCTAAATGATGGGAGATTGTGGAACTCCAAGATACGGTTGCAATCAGATCAACCACTTTGGGCTGAAGGGCCTGATCCTGTGCTGTACCATTCCAACCGTGATTTCATGCATGGTTCATACAGGTTAGCATGCAGGTATAGCAAGTGATTATGAAAACTAGGAGTGTTACTTCAATCGCCAGTGGAATAGAATGCAGAAGTAGTGAAGTTATACTTCTTGAACGTAGGACACTGGTGAGACCATATCTGGAGTACCAGGAATTTCACCAAACCAATACATCATTGCTCTAGTGTGGCAATTGGAACCGCACACATACTCCAAGTATGGCCTAGTTTTATACAGCTGCAACATGACTTCCTAACTTTTGGTCTTGATAAGGGAAAGCGTGCTACGTGCCTTCTTTGCTGTACTCACAACAGCAGCACAGTGGTTAGAGTTCCGCTATCACAGCTCAGGGCATTGGAGTTTGGAGTTCAATTCCAAAGTCATCTGTAAAGAGATTGTACATTCCTCCCCAAGGACCCCGGGTGCTCTGGTTTCTTCCCACATTCCAAAGTTAGTAAGCCAATTGGTCCTGTGATAAGGCGAGGGTTAAATGGGTGCCTGACCTGTTGAGTTCCTCAGTTCTGAACAGTACAGCATTTTGTGAGTGTTGCTCTCGATTTCCAGCATCTGTAGAATCTCTTGTGTTTATTGTTACCACTAAAGTTTCAGAAGAAATTATTGAAAAGGGTTTTATTATTACCTGTACTAAGATGGGGTTTAAAAAAAACTTTTTGTTTGCATACCATCAATGTTATATTATATGGAAGTTTATCTTGGTAATTAAAAAGAGAAAAGAATGTAGGGTAGCATCTACAAAGGAAGTGTAGTGCAGGTAAACAAATCATTTGCAAAGACCAGGATGAGGTTGATTCAGAGATCACCTTTAGCATACAAGAGATCTGTTCAGGACTTGATTGAAATATGAAAGATCTTGAGTGGAGTTGATGGAGTGGATATGCAAAGGACATTTCCCTTTGTGGGAGAATCCAGAATATGTAATCATAGAACGTAGAACAGTACAGGTCCTTCGGCCCATTATATTTTTAAACTACCCTAACTTCAATCTCATACTTCCCGCCCACATAGCCCTCCTGTTATCGTTCATCCATGTGTTGATCGAAGACTCTGTTAAATATCCCTATTTCCACCTCTTGCATGTTTGTTCATTCACCCACCACTCTCTGGGTAAAAAACCTACCTGACATCCCCACGAGACTTTCTTCCAATCACCTTGAAATGATGCCCTTTGTATTAGCCATTTCCGCCCTGGGAAAAAGTCTCTGGCTATGCCTCTTATTTTGTACTCTGTCCCTCCAAAGAGAAAAGCCCTAGCTTGCTCAGCCTACACCTAGTAAATCTCCTCTGTACTCCCTAAAGCTTCAACATCCTTCCCATAGCGAGGGCACTGGATGCTGTTTAAAAATTAGGCGTCACCTATTTAAGGCAAAGGCAATTTCCTTTCTCTAGTAAGGCTGCAAGACTTTGGAACCCTTTTCCTCAAATATTGGTTGAAGCAAAATATTTTAATATTTTTAAGATAGAGTTGGATATGTCCTTCTAAGAGGGTGAAAAATTATTCAGATAGTGCAGTGTTGAGATTATAGTTGGACCAACCATGATCTTATGAAATGGCATTGCAGTCTTGACAGGTGAAGTAGCTAATGCTAATCTTCAAAAGGTAATGCCTCAAAAAGGCAGCATTCATCGTTAAGGACCCCCATCACCCAGGATATACTCTCATATTATTACTTGGTAGGTTATTCCAAGCATCATGTAGAACTTCCCACCGTTCTTCTGCAAACTTTGGCTGTCTCACTTGCTTCTGCCTCTCCAGGTAATCCCACACAGCCTGGATGATGTTGAAATCAAGACTCTGTGAATCCATACCATATGAAACAATATTTTATAAAAATCTAGGGTGCCTAGGACTTTTGCACAGTACTGTATATTTCTCATTGTCGTTTAGTTTTTAAAATTATGTATTGGAATGTACTGCTGCTGCAAAACATCCAATTTTACAACGTACAGTGCCTATAAAAAATATTCACCCCCCCCAGAAGTTTTCACGTTTTATTGTTTTACAACATTGAATCACTGTGGATTTAACATAGTGTTTTTGACATTGATCATCAGAAAAAGACTCTTTCATGTCAAAGTGAAAACAGATCTCTACAAAGTGATCTAAGCTAATTACAAATATAAAATGCAAAATAATTGATGGCAGAAATATTTACCCCCTTTAATATTACACACCAAATCATCATTGGTACAGCTAATTAGTTTTAGAAGTCACACAAGTAGTTAAATGGAGACCTGTGTGCACTCAAGGTGTTTTAATTGATTGTAGTAAAAATACATCTGATAAAATAAATTTTAGTAAGAGTGAACTGTTTCCTTTAAATGAATCTGTTTCTATATATGATAATACTCCTTTCAAAGTCACAGATTCCTTTAGATATTTAGGTGTTATAATCACTAAAAAATATAAGGATCTTTATAAAGCTAATTTTGTTCCCTTGGTAGATTCTATGTAGTATTAATTTAGTAGATGGAACCCACTTACATTTTCACTTGTTGGTCGCATCCATTTAGTCAAAATGATAATTTTACCAAAATTTTTATATTTATTTCAGAATATCCCTGTTTTTCTGACTAAGAAGTTTTTTGATCGGATTGATTCTATTATTTTATCTTTTATTTGGAATAATAAAAGACCAAGAATTAGTAAATGTCACTTACAAAAGTTGAAAAAGGATGGAGGTCTCGCTTTGCCTAACTTAAGAATGTATTACTGGGCTGTTAATGTGCGATATTTGTCCTTTTGGTTACACTGGGTTGATAAGAATGATCGGCCATTTTGGGTAGATTTAGAATTGAAAGCTGTGGAATAGTTTTATTTAACCTCGTTATGGGAGCTGCTTTACCTGTACAATTAGCTAAAGTTGCTAATTTAAATTTATACCCTGTGATTAAGCATTCTTTACAAAGTTGGCTGCAGTTCCGTAATTTTTTTAATCTTAAAGAAGTTAAACTTTGTAGTTTAATCTATCGAAATTACTTTTTTAAGCCTTCTTTAAGTGATCCAATTTTTTTACTTTGGAAAAATAAAGGTATTAGTTCTTTTCTGGATTTATTTAAAGAAGATAGACTGATGCCTTTTGAACAATTAGTTGATAAATATTCTCTTTCATACTTACACTTTTTACAATACCTTCAAGTTAGACATTTCTTACAAAAATATTTAAGTAATTTTCCTTACATATTGGATGCCGACCTGTTAGATACTATTACGAGTATGAACCCTTTGATGAAGGGTTCCATTGGAAGAATTTATAATTTACTATTACAATGGGATAAGCGTCCTTTATTTAAGATTAAACAAGATTGGGAAAAGGAACTTAATTTGACTTTTATGACGGAAGACTGGACTCGGATTCTGAAGTTGGTTAACTCTTCTTCGATCTGCGCTAGCCATTCACTGATTCAATTTAAAACTGTACATCGTTACTATTTGATGAAGGAGAGATTGTCTAAAATGTTTCCTAATGTTGATAGTTATTGCGATAGGTGTAAAACTGAGACAGCTGCACTGACACACATGTTTTGGTCCTGTTCTATACTGGAACAGTTCTGGAAGTCAGTTTTTTCTACAATTGCTAAAGCACTTAAAATTAATTTACAACCTCACAGATTTTTCGAATAATTCCTCAAAATATCCGCGGTATCTCTGTCTGACCAACATGTTATTGCATTTGTTACACTGATAGCCAGGAGGGCCATTTTGTTGAAGTGGAAGGATACGTCGGCTCCCATTTTGTCATAATGGTTCTCTCAAGAGATGTTATGTCTTAGTTTGGAGAAAATTAGAAGTCGAACTTTTGAACCTATGTTTGATTTTGAGAAAAGGTGGGGTTCATTTGCTCATTCTATCATTTGAGTTAATTGATAGATTTCCTCCACGGCCTAATTGTAAATTTTTGGTATATATTTTTCTCTTGCTGGTGGTTTGATGTTTATCTTTAGAAGCTTTTTGTATGACGCATGACTCCGGGGTTGAATGCCTAACAGGATTTTTTTCTCACTTTTTCTTGCTTAGTAGGGTTTTTTTTCTTTTTTTTTGTCACCAAAATTTTTTCAATCTTTAAAACAATGTTTCTTTTCTTGAGACATTGTAAGTGTTGCCTACTTTGATGTACTCTTGTTAATTTTGGATAATAATAATAAAAAGACTTGAAAAGAAAGTAAAAATACATCTCTATCTGGTAGGTGGTGAGTCAGTATCCTGGCAAAAACTACACCATGAAGACAAAAGAAAACTCCAACCAACTCCATGAAAAGGTTATTGAAAAGCACAAGTCAGGAGATGGACACAAGAAGATTTCCAAGTCACTGAATATCCCTTGGAATACAGATAAGTCAATCATCAAGAAATGGAAAGAATATGGCACAGCTGTAAATCTGCTTAAAGCAGGCCGTCCTCAAAATCTGAGTGACCGTGCAAGAAGGGGACTAGAGAGGGAGGCTACAAAGAGACCTATGACAACTCTGGAGGAGTTACAAGCTTCAGTGGCTGAGGTGGGAGAGACTGCGCATACAACGACTGTTGCCCGGGTGCTTCACCAGTTGCAGCTTTATAAGAGAGTGCAAAAGGAAAGCCACTGTTGAAAAACAATCACATGAAATCTTGGCTAGAGTTTGCCGGAAGGCTTGAGAGAGACTCTGAAGTCAGCCGGAAGGAAGAAGGTTCTATGGTCTGATGAAACCAAAATTAAGCTTTTTGGCTAATAGACTAAACGCTATGTTTGGTGTAAGCGAAACATCGCACATCATCAAGAACACACCATCCTTACCGTGAAGCATGGTGGTGGCTGCATCTTGTTGTGGAAATGCTTCACTGCAGCAGGTCCTGGAAGTCTTGTGAAGGTAGAAAGTAGAATTATTGCGGCAAAATAAGGGAAATCCTGATGCAGTCTGCAAGAGAACTGTGACTTGGGAGAAGATTTGTTTTCCAACAAAACAATGACCCTAAGCATAAAGCCAAAGCTACACAGGAATGACTTAAAAACAACAAAGTTAATGTCCTGGCGTGGACAAGTCAGAGTCCAGACCTCAATCCAACTGAGAATTTGTAGCTGGATTTGAAAAGGGCTATTCACTCATGATCCCCAGGCAATCTGACAGAGTTTGGGCAGTTCTGTAAAGAAGAATGGGGAAAAATTGCAGTGTCCAGATGTGCAAAGCTGATAGAGACCTATCCACACAGACTCAAGGCTGTAATTGCTGCCAAAGATGCATCTATGTATGCCTATGACTATGACTATCTACTAAATACTGACTTGAAGGGAGTGAGTAATTATGCAATCAATTATTTTGTGTTTTACATTTGTAATTCATTTAGATCACTTTGTAGAGATCTGTTTTCACTTTGACACGAAAGAGTCTTTTTCTGTTGATCAGTGTCAACAAGCCAAATTAAATCCACTGTGATTCAATGTTGTAAAACAATAAAACATGAAAACTTCCGGGGGGGGGGGGGAATACTTTTTATGGGCACTGTATGCTAGTGACAGTAAACCTGATTCTAATTCTGATTCACTTGCACCCAGAAACTCAGAAATGTGCAAGACCTTTTGTGTAGAATATGAAGCCCTTCCTCAAATCGGAGAGCTGGAATACTTGTATCAGAGAAATTCCTTTATGCTATAAAAACAAGCAGTAGTTGGGTTGCCTTGTAAGCTTTTCTAATTATTTGCATGGTAAAGTAAATGTTCGCAAATTAATCTTTAAAATGATGGTTCAGCTGAACTACTTGGACATTTATGCAGTAACAAGAGTAGATGGAACACGTCCAGAGATATTTGAGGGAATAGATAGAGGAAAGCTGCCTTGCAAAGTTTTTCTTATCTCATTTAACAACGGAACAACATAGGATGACTCAAAAAAGTCATATTTTTCTCCAATAGTGATACTTTGATGAGAAAATCCATTACAGAGGGACCTTTAATAGACAGTCGATAGAGCAGATATTTGCAGCTCTGCCAGACCACCGTTGTTTTCTGGAAAAAAATGCAAGCAGAACGCATATAATTTTCCAATAACATACAAGTCCTGAAGGGGGACTTGACCTGCAAATTCTTCTTCTGACTCTGGTATTCTGTGCTTGTGGGGGAGGGGGTTTGGAGGTTGACGATCGTGTTGCCGCCTTTTTTTCTTGGTTTCGTGGCTATCTGGAGAAGAAGAATCACAGTGTTTTATATGTTGATAATAAATAAATAAACCTTTGAATAGCTCAACAACTGACTTTGCACCTTTTAAAAGAGTAAAGCAACCCAAAGATCAAAAATTAAAATTTGATACCGACCCACAACATAAGGCTAATCAAAGTGGCAGTGTTTTAAAAAGAACAGGGAGAGACAAAGAAGCTTAGAGAGGTCTAGACTAAAGGCAGTTAAATCTGACCACGTTAATTATGGCATGGTTAAAAAGAGAATTTGCCAACAGCCATACTGGACAAGTGAATTGATCCTGGAGGCCCATGAAACTTAGTGACTCTGAGAAGTGGAATTTCACAAAATGATTCAGAGCCATCGTGGACATCAGCCTCCCCATCAACGAGAACATCTACAAGGCCATTTCTGAGGTGATGCCTCATTGAGAAACCCTGCATGCTTCCTCTCTAGTAGTATATCAGAGAGGAGGTACAGGAACCTGAAGACACCCACTCAACATTTTAGAAACAGCTTCTTGCTCTCTGCCATCAGATTTCTGAGTGGTATCAGTGAACACTATCTCACTATTTTTGCTCTATTTGCACTAATTTAACTATTTGTATATTTTTATTGTAATTTACATTTTATGTATTGCACCGTACAGCTGCGGCAAAACAATTTTCATGACATACAGTAAGTCAGTGATACTAAACCTGATTCTGAACTAGGAATAAAACTGATAAAGCCTCACAGACAAGTGCTGGCAAAAGTCCCACTCCCTCATCTGCCTGATGCCAAAACTTTCTGAAGATGCCAGAACAACAAAAGAACCAAGACCAAGATTTCTACTGTCTCATCAGAAGTCTGCGACAGATGAGCAGAATGGGCAAAGAAATGGCAGATGGAATAGAGTGTCGGGAAGTGTACGGTCATACACTTTGGTAGAAGAAATGAAAGGGTTGACTATTTTCTAAATGGAGAGAAAGTACAAAAACTGAGGTGCAAAGGGATTTGGGAGTCCTGTGCAGGATTCCCTAATTTGCAGGTTGAGTCTGTTTGTAAGGAAGGTAAATGCAATGTTAGCATTCATTTCAAGAAGACTAGAATATAAAAGCAAGGATGTAATGTTGAGGCACTAGTGAGGCCTCACCTGGAGCATTTGAACAGCTTTGGGCCCCTTATCTTAGAAAGGGTGTGCTGAAACTGGAGAGGGTTCAAAGGGAGTTCACGAAAATAATTCCAGGAATGAACGGCTTGTCATGTGGAGAGTGCTTGATGGCCCTGGGCCTGTACTCACTAGAATTCAGAAGAATGAGGAGTGTTCTCAGTTAAACCTATCAAATGATGAAAGAGGATGTTTCCTGTGGTGGGAGAGTCTAAGACAGAGGACACAGCCTCAGAATAGAGAGGAGTCTTTTTAGAACAGAGATGAGGAGGAATTTCTTTAGCCAGCCAGTGGTGAATCTGTGGAATTCTTTGCCACAGGCAGCTGTGATGGCCAAGACTTTATGTATATTTAAGGCAGTGGTTGATAGATTCTTGATTGGTCAGGGCATGAAGGGATATGGGGAGAAGGCAGGAAACTGGGGCTGAGAGGAAAATTGCATTAGCTGTGACGAAATGGTAAAGGAGACTTGAAGGGCCAAATGGCCTAATTCTGTTCCTGTATCTCATGGTCATCAACTATAAAATGACAAAACACAACAGAACACATCAGCTCACCTGGCCTCTTCTTAGTTGTAGATACTGCTCGGTAACAGGCCCTTCTGATCTAATGAGCCTGTTCCGCCCAATTACACCGATGAGACTAATTACCATACAAAACCATGGTGTGATGAAAAGAGCAACTGGGGGAAACCCATGTAGTCACACAGGGAGAATGTACAAACTCTATACAGAGAGAGGCAGAATTGAACCCAGGTCACTTGTTCTTGTGAGATGGTTTCATTCTGGAAATTTATAGCCTCATCTACCTCCATTCAACCTGCCATATTGATGCTCTTGTGATCTTGTACATCTTGGTTGTCTTCACGAGGGGCTTCTCATTTGATCTTTGACCAATAGCACTCCCAGTCTTTTAATACCCCATCCCAGGAACCCGTCATGTGTATATAGCATGGTTTGCCGCAAAAGATTTACAAAGAGTTGGAACAGACAGAATAATTTACAAAATGCCTATGAGATAGCTTTTTGGAGCAGCTCATTGTTGGACTTACAAGTGGATCATCTAGTCTGGATTAGGTGTTGTGTAATGAACCAGAATTGATTAGAGAGCTTAAGGTAAAGGAACCCTTGGGGGTAGAATGATCATAATATGATAGAATTCACCCTGCAATTTGAGAAGGAGAAACTAAAGTCAGACAAATCTGAATTATAATGGAGGGAAGGAAATAACAGAGGCATGAGAGAGGAGCTGGCAAAAATTGACTGGAAAGGAACACTAGCAAAAACGATGGCAGGGCAGCAATGGCTGGAATATCTGGAAGCAACACCCCAAAAAAAAGATGTAAGAGAATTCAAAGCCAATATAAAAGCCAAGGAGATAGCATGTAATAGAGCAAAAATTAATGGGAAGTTAGAGGATTCAGAAGCTTTTAAAAACCAACAGAAGGCAACTAAAAACATCATAAAGCAGGAAAAGGTGGAATAGTAAGGTAAACAAGCCAATATTATAAAAGAGGATACAAAAAGTTTCTCTGGATATATAGTGTAAAAGGGAAGCGAGAGTAGCTATCGGATTGCTAGAAAATTATGCTGGAGAGGTAGTAATGAGGGACAAGGCAATGGTTTACAAACTGAGTAAGTATTCACTGTGGAAAACACAAGCTTCTTTGGAAGTTTGAGTCTGTTGGAGGGACAGAACAGTGTGAAGTTGTCATTACTAAGAAGAAGGTGCTTGGGAGACTGGAAGGTCTGAAGGTAGATAAGTCACATGGACCAGATGGTCTACATCCCAGGGTTGAGATTGTGGAGGCAATAGTAATGATCTTTCAAGAATCAATTGATTCTGGCATGGTTTCAGAGGAACAGAAGATTGCAAATGTCACTGCACTCTTCAAGAAGGGACAGAGGCAGAAGAAAGGAAATTATAGGCTAGTTAGTCTGACCTCAGTGGTTGGGAAGATATTGGAGTTGATCGTTAAGGATGTACTTTAGGGGTACTTGGAGGCACGTGATGAAATAAGCTGTAGTCAGCATGGTTTTCTCAAGGGAAAATCTTGCCTGACAAATTTGTTGGAATTCTTTGAAGAAATAACAAGCGGGATAGACAAAGGAGAATCGGTTGATGTTGTGTACTTAGATTTTCAGAAGGCCATTGACGAGGTGCCATACGTGAAGCTGCTTAACAAGTTAAGAACCCATGGTATTAGAGGAAATATAATAGAGCAGTGGCTAATTGGCAGGAGGCAAAGAGTGGGAATAAAGGGAGCCTCCTCTGGTTGACTGCGGTGACTAGTGGTGTTTCGGAGGGGTCTGTGTTGGGTCCACATCTTTTTACGTAACACATCAATGATTTGGATGACGGAATTAATGGCTTTGTGGCCAGGTTTGCAGGCAATATGAAGATATGTGGATGGGGCAGGTAGTTTTGAGGAAGCTACAGAAGGACTTACTCAGATTAGAAAAATGGGCAAAGGAGCAGATGGAATGCAGTGTCGGGAAGTGTATGGTACACACTTTGGTAAAAGAAATAAAACTAGTAACTATTTTCTAAAAATGGAGAGAAAATTCAAAAATCTGAGATGCAGAGTGACTTGGGAGTCCTTGTGCAGGATTCCCTAAAAGCTAATTTGCAAGTTGAGTCAGTGGTGAGGAAGGTAAATGTGATGTTAGCATTCATTTTGAGATGACTAGAATATAAAAGCAAGGACGTAATGCTGAGGCTTTATAAAGCTCAGTTGAGGCCTCATTGAAATATTGTGAGCAGTTTTGGCCCCTTATCTAAGAAAGGATGTGCTGACTTTGGACAAACTTCAAAGGAGGTTTACGAAAATGATTTCGGGATTGAAAGGCTTATCATATGAGGAGCGTTTGATGGCTCTGAGCCTGTACTCACCGGAATTCAGAAGAATTGGGGAGGGGGGGGATCTCATTGAAACCTATCGAATGTTGGAAGGCCACAAAACAGTGGATGTGCAGAGGATGCTTCCTGTGGTGGGGGCATCTAATCCAGAGGATACAGCCTTAGAATAGAGAGGCATCCTCATAGAACGGAGATGAGAAGTAATTTCATCAGCCAGATAGTGGTGAATCTGTGGAAATCATTGCCCAGGCAGCTGTGGAGGCCAAGTCATTGGGTATATTTAAGGCAGAGGTTGATAAGATTCTTGATTAGTCAGGGCATGAAAGGATACAGGGAGAAGGCAGGAGACAGGGGCTGAGAGGGAAATAGATTAGCCATGATGAAATGGTGGAACGGACTCGATGGGCCAAATGGCCTAACCTATATCTTGTGGTCTTATGGTCTAATAACCATAGAACATAATCTAAAGATCAATCTGGAGAAATGTGAAGTGATTCAGTTTGGAAGGTCAGGCCTGAAGGCAGAATACAAGGTCGGCAGGATTCTTAGCAGTGTGGAAAATAGAAGGATCTTGGGGCTCACATCTATACATCCTTCAAAGCTGCCATGCAAGGGTGTTTAAGGAGACATCTGGTGTGTTGGCCTTCATTAGTTGGGGGATTGATTTCAAGAGCCATGAGGTAATGTTGCAGTTCTCTAAAACCCTGGTTAGACCACACTCGGAATATTGTGTTCAGTTCTGGTCACCTTGTTACAGGAATGGTGTGGAAGCTTTGGAGAGGGTGCAGAGGAGATGCTGCCAGGATTAAAGGACTTCCTTATGAAGACAGGTTGAATGAGCCAGGGCTTTTCTCTTTGGAGGAGGATGAGAGGAGGCTTTCAATAGAGGTGTACAAGATGATAAGAGGTATAGATTGAATGTACAGCCAGTGACATTTTCCTTTGGTGGAAGTGGCTAATCATTATAAGGCGATTGGAGGAAGGTATATGGGAGATGGCAGAGGTAGTTGTTCTTCTATACGGAATTGTCGGTGTATAGAAAGCACTGTTAACGGATGGTGGCAGAGGCAGATACATTAGACACATTTAAGAGACTCTTAGCTAGGCACATGGATGAAAGAAATGGGGAGAAAAAGATTAGATTGATCTTACAGTAGGTTAAAATGTTGACACAACATTGTGGGCTGAAGGGCTTGTACTATGCTGTACAGTTCTATGTGATAATGAGTGGGGATAACTGCACCGACGAATCTACTTGCAATATATTTAACATTGTGGTTAGGCTAGCAAATCTTGTTAAGGTGGTTTGTAAATAGGAGACTCAGTCAATGATACTGAGACCTGAGGAAGGTGACCAAATATATAGGCTTTGAGGAGGATCTTCATGAAGTAGTAAATTCAAAAATAATTGATCAGCATAGCATTGTCTTAATTTTATTTAGCCTGAGATGTTTAAAACTATAACAGGTACAGTGGGAAGAAATTGCTTCCTCTGTAGAAAGGTGGGTCAAGTTGGTGACATAAGGAATCACAAGTGTACAAAAGAATGATAGAAATATGACCATCTCCCTGGGATAATTGAAGCTTTCAATACTGAAAGATTAGAGCAAAAAGTTATGGAGTAAAAGCAGGTGAAACAATGTTGAGGGACACATGGTCTGATTGATGAAACAGAATCGAGAGTAAATCAACTGCTCTAGAGTTTCCATTAATGGCACTGATTCATGCAGTTAGGCTTAGCACAACGTCTCCCAAAATAAATCTGCTCAACCACCTGACACCATTTCATTCTGTCGTTTTATTTACTTCAAAATAATTTCCGTACAAAGTATATTTATAAAACACACTGAGATCATGAAAGCACCTGACACTGCTAACTGACCGACATTAAAAACGGCCACCATCCTTGGACTAATTAATTCTTTTAACCTTCTTTGTTGTTCTTTCCTCTCCTTGACCCTTTCTTGGTTTTGGAAAGGACATTTGAACAGCAATCACAAATCCAACGACCTGAAAAAGGTTTGAAAGAATGCTTCAAACTAGATGTTAAAGATACAATGCACATACCCAGCTTCTCCCTAAAACTGGGATCAGTGGGAACAAACCATGAACAAGAAGTCAATAACAAGAGAAGGCCGTTCTATATCGGCTCTCAATCAACTTGGCTTCCTTAGAGTATTGAGCTGGGTCAACCACGGATGTTGAGCCCTAGCTGTCTACGTGATACATCAGCCAGTACTCAAGCCAGTGCTGTACGATAGAGAGAACAAGCTGTTGCCCACGCAGCAGACATCCCCTCGCTACACAGCTGACAAATCCAAACGAATGGCAAAGACCGATACAGTTTGGCACCAGCAGTGTCGCAGGAGTTTCCAGTCAGCATTGAACTCAATGTAGGGCTGCCTTAGGGACTCCAGCTCTGGATTTCTCCCTGGGGATTACTCCTGAAGCCATCCCCATGAGTGGGTATAGCGGCAAGGCAGAGGAGGTTTGAGATCAGTTTTCCTTCTCCCAGATGAGCTCCAACCACACCTGATGAGCATCATCTGCCCGATGTGACTGGTTTCAGGGTGCCAGTAACCCACCTTTGCCCTTCTCCTGTCAGTAGAAACAGTTCCCTTGGGCTTAGTAGCTAAGCCACACATGAAGGCCAGGAGCTAGACTTTGTTGTCAGAGGCCATTTGAGAGGCATGCCATTGGCAGCAATTAATAGATAGTGGGAGCTTCCTGCACTACCTCCCCTGGCTATGATAACCTTAAGGAAATGCTTCCTGTAAAACTGCTCGTCATCAGCCCAAATATGGAACAAAAAAGGAGCCAGAACGATCAGTAACTCAGAAACTTACGTGAAGTTTTATGTGCATAAAATTTTAATTTGTTCTGTTAATTATATTGCTTAACTAATATCATTTGTTATTCAAATACAAACTGCAACAATGATCACAACTATGTTATTTAGAATTAGGTATGGTGTATTCCACAATAAAACAACTCTGCCCTTGCCACCAAGAACTAAATTTTAGAGGCCCACCAATCAAAAATGTCGCCATGAACTATTTTTTTGGAGACCTTAACTAAAAATTAAGTCCTGCTGAAGGATCTCGGCCCAACATATCATTAATTTATTTCCCTCCATGGATGCTGCCTGACCTGCTGAGTTCCTCCAGCATTTTGGGTGCATGTTGCTCAAAAATTTAAGATAGGTTTCTTGTTTGTTGAACAACTTCATTAATCACATTTTCAGTTCAGAGGAATGTTTGCAATTATGCAACTCACAGCAACCTACATACATCAATAGTTGCCGCACCCCGCCCTCGTGTGAATTACCTGAGGGGATGGCAGAGACTCCTACGCAGAAGGTGTGATACCCACGGTCACACTTATCACAGAACATCATCTCCTCCTCGTGATGTGGCTGACCACAGACAATGCACGTCTTGCATTCCATACACTGCCATGGATAGGTTTTGATTACAGCCACTAACTCCGAAACCATATCCAGACAGGATGGGTGTCCTAAAGGAAACATCAGCAAGTTATCCACTCAGAAAGCATGCACCTTATTTTTAAAAAGGATCAGTAAACAAATGACTTTTACATTAGAAATTACAGTTAAAAAAAAATAATTCCAACTTCTACAAATTTGTCCTGAACTTCTAGAAT
The DNA here is from genome assembly GCF_963921235.1 of Mobula hypostoma. NCBI lineage: Eukaryota > Metazoa > Chordata > Chondrichthyes > Myliobatiformes > Myliobatidae > Mobula > Mobula hypostoma. The sequence goes on from NC_086104.1 coordinate 102,655,819, forward strand.
TTATGAAGGACTTAAGGCATGGAAAGAGGCTGTTCAGACTAAAACATCTATGCCAGTGTTTATGCTCGAGTCTAGCAACCTGAAAATAGGCCTCTCAGCACACCCACTCATTTCCTCCTGAACCTCATCTCATTGCTACCCCCAGGGAGGAGGTCCAGGAGCCTGAAGACACACACTCAACATTTTAGAAAGAGCTTACTCCCCTTTGTCACTAGATTTCTGAATGGTCCATGAACCCATGTACACTACCTCACTATTCCATTTTTGCATTTACTTACTTGTATTATATAAAGTAACATTTCACGACTAATGATTCTGAAGCTCTAATTTACACTGATTCTACACTGATCCAATTTTTTTTTAATTTCCCCAGATTTCTCCCCACCAGCTAATGCTAGATTCTACTCAGATGTAAGGCAATTCATAACTGACCAATCAACATGTCTTTGAGATGAAAGCAGAGCACCTGACTGATTGAAAGCCAGTCAGTCAGGAAGAGCGTGCAAACTTCACATGGACAGCACCCACGTTCACGATTGAACCAGGGTCACTGGAGACTTTAGGCAGCAGCTCTACCAGCTACCCTACTGTGGAACCCCTGAGCTACGACCATGTTATCACAAATGAACATCTTGTCCTAACTGACAACACACAACCTCTTGTCAATCCCTTTCAACACACCCTGGCAACGTACCTTGTTACTCCTCATGCTGCTCACATACTGCCCATTTACACTACGAGCAGTTCACCTCAAAAACCTCAGGTGCCGTGATCCACATTTTAACCACTCTCCTCAGTTCAGAAGATTTAAAACCGTAGGACATACTGTGAGAGCAGAACTAGGCCATTCAACCCATCGAGTACGCTCCACTATTCAAACCTGGCGATTTATTTTCCCTCTCAAGCCCATTTCCCGTCAACTTTGACACTCTTGCTGACCAAGAACCTATCAGTCTTTGTTTTAAATGCACCCAATGGCTTGGCCTCCACAGATGTCTGTGGCAATGAGTTCCACAGATTCACCATCCTCTGGCTAAAGAAATTCTTCCTCATCTCTGTTCCAGATGGACGTCCCTCTATTTTGAGGTTGTTCCCTCTGGTCCTAGATACCCCAATATTGGAAACAACAGTTTAACAGCAAGAAATTTAAAAAGTCTGGTATTGGACTTGCCACAAGTGGAAACATCTTCTTTAGATCCATATTAATAAAATACATTTGCAATGTTAAAGCATTTGCACTTTAGTGATATGGTTACCAAAATATTGCACGGTTAAATACAAAAAAAAAGATTGCTGAGGACTTATTATTTTGGAATTACCTGTATCATCTTTAATTAAATACTAGTTCCTTAAATAAAAATTAAAAAAAAGCTAATGCAGTTTAACTTTCATCACGTCCTCTCTGCCAGAAACCGCATGTAATCAAGATGATATTGGCGGGTCATGATTTATCACGAGTAATATGAAGTATTAGCTCCCTGTCATCACACTGGTACCTTGTTATCCAGTTCAGTGACATGGTTGTTTTCAAGGCAAAAGAAAGTGCGGGAGATATTACATTCAAGACAGAATGATTTCACCGGCTGATTCAGGCCAACTTACCACTGTTGTCGCACTGGGAGCAGTGTATGAGTGCCTCAGGTTTGTTTTTCTTGTTGGATTCTCTACCCTTTAGACAAATCCCACATATTGCATTTGGAATGCTTTTAGGCTGGAAGGGCAATAGTTAGAACAGCACTGTAAAAATTATGTCACTTGAACCTAGTAGACCAGAACACAGAGCAAGGGCTCACAGGAGCAAAGAGAATCCAGGCTTTAAAAGATTTTCTTTCTTCTGGATGTAAAAATACAAACCAGCAAATCTAAATTAAATGTGTACTACTGTAAAGATTATATTGATAACTATTTAAAGGCACATACTAAAAAATAAGAAAATGGTATACTTAGAGCATGCATAGACAGAATAATAAGCATAATCTATACAATCTTTGCAAGGAAGACTTAGAAAAGGCTAAACAGCCTGAGCTACTTAGCTAGCAAACTGTAATTAATAAAACAAAGATCTCTACAATGAACAGTGACAAAAATTCAGATACTGTACACTAATTTGGAATTTGTAGAGGAAAATAAGAACATTTTTGGAACATTATAACGAAATTCACATACTTGGGATACATTTTTGTTCCCAAACTAATTTTTTTTCTGAAAAATGCAAAAGCGCACAGATATAAATTGCATGTGTATGAGACATCTTATATCCTTCATGTTTGCATCACCTTTACCATAAGCAAAAGAAAGGCTTTTTTTTAAGATCAAGAAGCAAAAATCTACAAGCATGTGTTTGCCAGCACACTTCTGTTACCAACAGCATTTAAAGTCAATATATATGTATTTATAAATTCACATGATCTCACAGAGGGAGAAGAAGTAAAGTGTTGAGCCTAACCACCTTAACAACAGGAATAATACATGGTTTAACATTTCTAATAAAACTGTGACAAAGGTGAACGGTATCATTAGACTATCACATCTTGTGAAGAAACTAATAAAATGCACCAAGTTTATTCTCCTCATCCCTCTTAGAACAACCCGACTTGCAAAATAGATAACTTTATAACATGAGTCAAAGGACTGATCTTTACTCCATTGATTTTACCCTTCTTAATCCAGGATGTTTAAGACTGTTCCACATGGGATGTGCTCGTGATTGGGCTACACTAAGGTTCAGGCTTAGAAGACAGAGTAGGAATGAACAGGTTATTTTCAGCATGGCAAAGAGTAACTGGTGGAATATTAAAAGAATCTGAGCCGAGGGCTCAGCTACTTACAGTCTATAAAGATGAGAGGATGAAATGTAAGTTATCTAATGCTGGTAGGAAGGTATAACATGAAGAAGAAGGAAAGAAAAAAAAAACGATTTATAAAATAACAGAGAGATATAAAGGTAGCAGATGGAATATGATATGCGAAGTACTGTAAGAACTTGGCGGGAATATTGGAAATAACATAAAATACCATAAGATTTTTTTTAGTGTGACCAAGATACCCGTTTGGAAACAAATTCAGTATTGTGTTTTTTCCTACGCAGAGAGCCTACTGCATTTAGAATCACCGAGAGATTTCCCATTCAAGTAGAAACTGGTTGTGAGTTGACTTAACTAGACACTTGCTAGTGGAACGACAGGATCACAGACTGATTGCTCCAATTTAGAAGTATGGGACTAGGAAATTCAGAGGGATTTTGGACACCTTTGTACAAGCGTTACAGAATCAAAAACGTTTGAGGGTGGCAAGGCAGCATAACGCTTTTACAGCACGGGTTCAGTTCGGCCACAGTCTGTAACGATTTGTACGCTCTCCTTATGACTGCGTGGGTTACTGCTGATGCTCCAGCTCCCTCCCACGTTACAAAGATGTACAGTATGGGTGAGTGGATTAATTGGTCTCATGGGTGTAATTGGGCAACATGGGCTCGTTGAGTTGGAAGTTCCTGTTACTGTACCGAATCTCTAAATAAAAATAAAGTAAGCCAAATACATTAAGCATTTAGGAAAACAATTTGTATTTCATTGCATGAGGTTTGGTGTAAGGTAAGAAATTGCTGCGTTTACGTGGTTGAGGCAGCAAACAGAGCACTGGAATATGGACGAAGCAAAGGCAAGAAACACTGGCTTTAGATTAATTCCTGAGAACAGACTAAATAGAAATGTGCCAATATTCTCTGACGTACAGAAGAGTGAGAGGCAGTCACATTAAAGCATCAGAGGTATGTAGTGATGGGAAGTGGATTTGATCTGCAATGTCAGACATGATATTGAATGGCAGCGAAGGTATGAGGGAGAAAGCAATTGAAAAGCTTGTTTTGTTAGTCAAATTTTGAAAAATTCTTGAAGAAAATCTTTTATTTTTTTTAATTTGAAAAGTAGTTAATTGAGTGTGCTATACGAAGAGAGAGTAGACAGGATCAGATCATGATGTTGTCCATCAAGCCTGGTAATCTCATTGCTCTAAGTGACTGAAGACTGAAGAACATAATATATGCTATCATCCTCCAATCCATGCACTCATTTCTGGAGAGAAAACAAAACCCCTCTTAAGACTTTTCATATCTTGTTTCCACTGCTCTCTAAGGAAAATTTTCTGTGTAAAATTGTTAATTGTTAATTACATATTGGAAGTTTGCTGTGAGCCCAGACATATACACCATACTGCATTCAATTCATTGACTGACCAGAGCTGTCAACAGAGACCACTTCAAAAACTTGTCAAGCACATATGTAAGACAAAGATCAGTAAACTGATTTCACGAGTTATCCCCGGTAAATCAAATAATTTACACTAAATAATTCACATTCTAGTACACTATTAGTACTGCCGCCATCTCAACATTAATGCAAGTCACCCAAAAGAACTGATTCTGGGCTGTTGGTAGTCTATGTTAGGCTTATCTACTATTCACTCTTCTAAAAGATGACAGAGGCACTCTTAAATCGGCTCAATGTTTTATTAAAAAAAAGTAGTTCAGATGTTAAAAGTTTACATCAAAAATTTGGTAACAACTAGAGGCTGTGGAACTGAAACAGTACCTCTCAAATATCACACTATAAAATTAACTCTACAGTTTGGAAACTATTCAAACAATGAAACAACTATATCTTTTTACAGTTCTGATTACTCATCTACATTTTATTTTTCAGAAAACTGACATAAAACCCAATGTCTAAACATTAAACATTATACGGTTGACTATACTGATAGCCGGTGTAGCAGCTCTCAGTGATATCAGAAAGAACAGTTCAGTTTGGTTGTAACCTTCTTTTTCAGCTTCTCTCCAAGTTCTGAAATTTTAGCTGAAACTGATCAATAAATTATGATCATTCTACAGCCATCAACACAGACATGAACAGCTACATATTTTTTTTTAAAAAGTGCTTATATGCATAGGATGCAAGGTATTGAAGTATTCTGTACCTGTGTTGGTTATGTAGTCTGGTTTGAAAAAGTGCAGTGTGACAGATGGCAATGAGAAATGTTACTTAGTGCTGAGAGTTTTAGAAAGTTAATGTCATGTTCTTGTAGCCTGATAATACTGCACTTACAATGGCCAAGAACAAAATGCTAATGCTGTAAGTTGAAAGTACATAATAACACACAGATGTGTAAACTATAACTGAAATTCTCAAAAGCCCTGTCGAAGCTCAGCAAGTCACTTTCACATTTGCAATGTGACTTCACAAGGGACTCGTGTTTCAGAAATTTTCTGTCTATGGTTAGAACCTATGGTTACAATGTGCCAGAGTAATCCGTGATTAAGTCCAGCTACTTTTTCCAAATATATTTAGTCACAAGATGTGGGCATTGCTATCTGGATCAGCACTTATTACCCAACTATCTCCAACTGAAAGCTTGTTAGGCCATTTCAGAGGGCAGCAAGGAGCCATCTACATTGCTATGAATCCGAAGACACTCACAGGCTAGAACATACAGAGATGGCAAATTTCCTTTTATGATAAACACTGGAGAGTACTCGAATGTGTCTCCTGCAAGGGTGTACCATAACAAGTTGTGATACAGGAGTGAGGAGGAACTGTGGATGAGGACTGCGAGGAGAGTGCGAACAAAACAGCATTGGGACGGCTACAGCGTGGGACTGACGCTTACAGAATAACACAGTAAGTATCCAAAACTGCAAACTTGGAGATGCAAGCCAAAATCAAAAACATTTGGGAAATTTAAATGGATCTTATTAAATAAAAAAACTGTGATAGAAAGTTAGCACCCATTTCTACAACAATCTGGCAATTTCGGAGTTTATGCTGGGATTTCAACTCAATCTCCAAAACAGAAGTCTTGTTATGACCTTGCACTTCATGTCCATCTGCGTGGATGCATGTTCTCTGTAACACACATAAAATGCTGGAGGAACTCAGCAGGCCAGGCAGCTTCATGGAAATGAGTAAGAGTTGACATTTCAGGCCAAAGGAAGGAGGAAGATGCGAGAATGAGAAGGTAGGGAAAGGGGGATGGAGATAGAATATGATTGGTGAAGCTGGGTGGGCAGGGAAGGGGGAATGAAATAAGAAGCAGGGAGGTGATGATGGTAAAGGGCTGGAGAAGGAATTTAATAGGAGAGGAGAGTGGACCACTGGAGGGGCTCTGGGACAGGTGAGGAGAAGAGGCAGGAGGCCAGGGTGGAGAACTGAAGAGGAGGGAAGGGGGAGAGGAAAAAATTACCTGAAGCTGCAGAAATCAATTATTGACACTTTCTCTGTAAAACTCTTCTGCATAGTCAGTATCTTATGTTGTACTATTCCGATGCACTGGAAAGTAACATAATCTGTATGAACTATATGCAAGTTTTCATTGAACTTCAGTATGTGTGACAATAATAAACCAATTTACTAATTTAATCACTACGTTATGCTTTAACCTTCAATCTTCTGATGCTGTCTTTCCCAACACTGTTTTGTTTCCACTCTGCTTCCAGTCCTGGTCCGTAGTCCCTCCACAGCTTCACTCATCACAAGTTGCTAGCGTGTGGCTGTGAGAGACACACACTGGAGTATTCTCGACACGATGATGCGCCAATATTTTTTAAGTATATAAAATGTTAAGTGGTAAATAATCCCGCAGCACAGAAAACCATTTCATGCATCTCAGACAAAGCAGTATACCTTCGCATCAGCCAAGGTTATGCATTCCGGCCCCAGTGCGGGGTTTGAAGCAATGACCTGCTGAAAGCTGTGAGAGCAGGCTGAAAGGTTACGTGCTACTATTGGGGGAAAAAAACTTTATCTCCCTCAGCATCACAGCATCTCCTTACAAATTTTACTTCAAAAACTACAGAACAACACACCTAATGCATTCTGGTTATAATATCCAAAACTAGTAACCAGCTATCTAGATCAGTGAAGAGACTGGCTATTGGGACTTCTTTGCCTTGTGCACAGCAGCACGGCAACATTAACCATTAACTAACTTGTGACAGCACAAGGACGCAGTGTTTCATAACCATTTCCTGTGCCAAACTGGAACAGTAGACAAATGTAGTTATTCAAACTGAATACTCAGTTCCCAAATTTAATTACTCTGTTAATGACAACAGCTGCCAAAGCCCGGAGCTCTGGAATTTGTTCCCTAAAACTCTTTCCTTCCTCCCTACCACCCTTTTCTGTGATGTTCTGATGAAATCTGTCCTAATATTACATGTATTCTTTATCGAACCATAGTGCTGAGAAGTGCATTGGGAAGAGCACTGTGTAAATTTAGCTCGTTGTTTCATGGCAACCAGTCAAATAATTTAAATAATTTAAATAAGGAACACCCATTTCAAAATACTGCTTACAATGCCATCATAAAGTAACATTACATTGATGCTCCTTCAGCAATCCACAGCTGAAAAGGAAAAAGGAATATTAAACCTTAGTCAATTAAGTTCCTGTCTCTATTTCAAATTCAGGGAGAAAACTGTATGTCTGGCTGCTAGCACAGAATGCAGTGATGAGGACTGGCTAGTGTTCTACTCATTTTCACACATCCATCTCCATTGACAGTGAAAATTTAGCGTGAGTGACAAAAGATACATATTTACCCCACCCCTCACCCCATTGCCCCACAAAGTTTTTTCAAATAACATTCAACTCTTAAATTCACATTTGTAGCGCCCTGCTCTGTACAGGACATTAATGTTTAAATACAGTTTGCGTAGAAAACTGGAAAACCAAGTTCAGGTCAATGCTACACTCCGAATTAGAACAAAACATTCTCCTCAGGCAGAGGGAAATGTTATTAACAGATTTCTTGGCTCAAGCTTGTCCTGTGGGCTATTGGAGATACATAAAAACCAACAGTGGTGTGAAACTGTAGTAATTACTAACACAAGGCGCCACTTCAGACAAACTGTTTTCCTGCCACAGTTTTGAGGCAAGCAATTCTAATTCCAAGGCTATTTGCTAATCAAAAGTTATAAACTTCAGGTGTATTTGGAGGTGGCACGGTTCAAAGGAAAAATCAAAAAAGTGTCATCCTGTGCCCAAAATCAAGGCAGTAAGTCTGTCACTCCCACTGTTTAATTAAATATTAGAACAAACAAACTTTTAGAATGTCAGAGCAACACACATCAAAGTTGTGTGTTGCTTGAATTTCCAGCATCTGCAGAATTCCTGTTGTTTAGAATGTCAGATGTCCTTTTTTCAGTAGGAGTGAAACTATCTCCTGACATCTCAGTGTCCCATAACCTTGCGTAAAAGCAACATCTTGGTAAAAGTTTTACATTTAAAAATAAATGTTTAAGCACTAAAAAATGTAACATTTGACACCAAGGAAAAATGTCATAGGGTACTGTGGCTGTTTAGTGTAAAAGGTAAAATGTGAATATTTATCAAATAAAAAATAAATTAATGCCAATTTATACTGCTCTCAAAATGTGCCAAATGCCAACAATCTTCTGTTTGGATTTTGCCAAAAATCCAGCAAATATCTGAAAATTTCCCTTCAGATTTTCCCACTTTCTTTTTTCATAAATGATATCCCATTTTGCATTCAGAGTTTGAATGGGAGAGGGAGATGCCTGGTTAAGTGGAAGGCTCTTAAAGGTGATTGAGGAAGAGTTCACGGCCAGTGTGTTCCTATCAGAGTGAAGTCAAGACTGGCAGGATTAGAAACCCTGGGATGACAAGGGTTATTGGGGCTCTAGTGAGGAAAAAGTCATGTAAGTCAGGAATGGGAAGTTGGGATCAAGCAAATCCCTTGACTACAAAGAACCTAGGAGTATGCTTACGGTGTAGGAGGGCTAAAAGGGGACACAGGATATCCCTGGCAGATAAGATGATGGAGAATTCTAAAAGATTTTGTGTAAATTAACAGCAAAAAGGTACTTGGAAAGAGACCAATTCCTCAAAGACCAATGTGGTAACTGATTGGTGAAGTCATGGAAAATGGATGAAACCTTGAGGTCTTTTTACCGTTTACTGTGGGGAAAGATATAGAAGGTAGGGAAAAGTAGAGTGACATCCTGAAATTTGTCAACAGTACAAAGGAAGGTGGTCTTGAAGCTCATAAAGGTGGATAAATCCTAGGATACTACGGGAAGCAAGGGAGGAGATTGCTGGGGCCTTGGAAGAGATTTTTGTATCTTCGTTAGTCATAGGAAAGACCACAAGTCCGGAGGATGGCCAATGTTGTGCCTTTAAGAAGGGCTTCAAAGACAAGCCAGGGAACTGCTGAGCCTTATACCAGTGATGGGGAAGTTACTGGAAGTGATTTTGAGTAATAGGATTTATTCTTAGTTCTAAGACTAGGATTGGTTAATGATAGCATGTCTTTGTTTGTTGGAGATCAGATCTTACAAATTTGATTGACCTTCTCGAGGAGGTGACAAAGAGGATGGTGGATGTTGTCTTCAAGGACCATTGCAGGGCTTTTGACAATGTCCCACACAATTGGCTGGTTCAGAAGGTTAGAATATTTAGGATTCAGGGTGAGATAGCAAATTGGATACATCATTGGTTTTGTGGTTAAGTAGAAGAGGTAAAGGATTGAAGAAAAAGGAATCTGATAGCCAAGGGCTGTGGACCAGGGAAGAAAGGGGAGTAGGTGGGCAGGTGAGGAGAAGAGAAATGATGGCTACTGACCCATTTAAATTCTACTTTCCTTTCCTATTCTGACATGTCTGTCAATGTCCTTCTCCACTGCCACAATGAGGCCAATCTCAAGTTTGAGGAGCAACAACTCACATTCCGTCTGGGTAGCCTCCAACTTGATGGCATGAACATCGATTTAGGTAATTTCTCCACCATCCCTTCTTCTTTCTTTTTCCATTCCCCATTCTGGTTCCCCTCTCACTCCTTCTCCGGAAATACCTATCAGTTCCTTCTGATGCCACTCCTCCTTCCCTTTCTTCCACAGTCCATTGTCCTCCCCTATCAGATTCCTCCTTCTTCAGCCCATTAACTCTTCCACTCATCACTTCCCAGCTCCTCACTTCATCCCACTTTCCCTTCACTTAGTCTCACCTATCACTTGCCAGTTTGTACTCCTTCCTCTCCTCCCACCTTCTTATTCTGGCTTCTGCCCCCTCCTTTTCCAGTCTAAATGAAGGGTCCTGGCCCAAAACATTGACTGTTTATTCCCTTCCATAGATGCTGCCTGACCTGCTGAGTTCCTTCAGTATTTTGTGTCTATTTCTCAAGCTCTCCAGCTTCTGTAGAATCTCTTGTGTTAGTGAATAGCAGGGCCCTGGAGAATGCTATTGAGAAGAGAAGTTGGGGTACAAATATACAGTCCCTTGAAAGTGGCAACCCAAGTAGACAGAGCAGGCAAGGAAGGGGTGCAGAATGCTTGCCTTCTTTGGCCAAACCATTCAGTACTAGAGGCGGTGGTCACATTGCAGCTGTGCAAATTGCTGGTTAGGCCACACCTTGTTATGTTTGGAAAGGATGTGATTATGCCAATAGAGGTTCAGAAAAGACTTGCAGGAATGTTAGCTGGAATGGACAGTTTGAGTTTTAAGGAGAGACTGAATACACTGGGTTTGTTTCAGAAACGATTCATGGGACCATTGCAACACACACAAAACACTGGTGGAAATCAGCAGGTCAGGCGGAATCTGTGGAAAAAAGTAAACAAGTCGACGTTTCAGGCCGACACACTTATTCAGGACAATGGCTGGACTGGAGAGCTTGAGTTTTAAGGGGAGACTGGAGAGGGTGGGTTTGTTTCAGAAAAGATTCACGGGAATGTTGGCTGGACTGGAGAGTTTGAGTTTTAAGGAGAGGCTAAGTAGGCTGTGTTTGTTTCCTGCAGAGCAAAGAAAACTGAGGGATGACCTTCGAGAGGCTTATTACATTATTAGAAGCACAGGTGAGGTAGATAGAGTCCCCTTCTCAAGCTAATAGAGCTTTGGTTAAGGTGGAGGGGTAAAGAATTAAAGGGGCAGTCTTATCCACACAGAGGGTGGCTGGTGTACATGAGCTCTCAGAGGAAGTGGTAGAGGCAGCACAGCCTTTAAAAGATATGCTGACAGGTACATGGATGGGAATGGTTCAGAGCAGAGCTTCCCAACCTTTTTTATTCCATGGACCAATACCATTAACCAAGGTTGGGATCCCTTGGTTTAGAGGGAATTGGGCCAAACACAGGCAAGTGGGTTTAGAATTGATAGGTACCATGGACAAATTAGGAGATGGTGTTTCTGTGCTTATAATTCAATCTGCTATTCAAAGGTTATTGACTGGAATAGGGAGGTCTCTGTTGGACGTGTCGCCCTCTCTACCATCAGTTGGTCCCCTCCTGCCCTCTCCCAGCCTCAGGCTACTGAAACTAAAGCACTCACTCGAACTCTGGCCCTTGTGGACATCTGGTAGCTTAACACAGGCTTGCGATCAAATATGGAAATTCTAAGGAATATGGGAGACAGTACAATGGGATGCTCCACGTGGCTCAGCAAGACACAGACATGGCTAACTTAGCCGTGGCAGAGATCCATCTGCATTTAGAGTAATATACAGAATATATATTAACAGATTCAATATCTTCTTTCCTTGACATTAAGTCATGTTCTAGAGGTTGCTATAATGTACGGACATTTTCAATAATCCATTTACATTAATGAACACCATAATGTAAAAGCAGTTAATCTTCCTTTGCAAATCACTGATGTTGATCTTGCAACCTTCGAAAATGAGAAATACACCTTGGAAAATATTTCCAAGTAACCTCATTCCGGGCTACAGGTAACGGCCTCACAATGAAATAATCTGATGACCATACCTAGTCTTATTCATTATCTCCCACTTTCTGATCAACACTTAAGGTGCTGAGATGTTAACATGAAAGCGGCTCTGAACACTGGCACTGAAACATCTGAACCATTTGGTAACTAGTTTCATTTCACAATGGCTTTCAATGCCTGTAAAAGGATTATCCTGATTGATCTGCTGCCCCAAGGCCCTTAAAAAAGTTGCTGCAAAGTTCAACCTTCTGTAAAGCTGCCAAGGGGTTTGCAACAACTTTCCAGACTCAAGTACAAGAGACATTAACATATGATCTAGATTTAACTTCAAATCCTTCAGCAAGCAGACCAATACGATGACTGCAGTGAACGATTAAACTTAACCATGAATTGAATCCTCACTTACACATACCATGTAGTGATAATTCTGTGAAGACTCAAAGGGCAGTAATGTTTCTAAAATATGGTTTCAGTGGAATGTTTTTTTAATAAGGAGGGTCAATCTAGTATTGTTTCACCAAAACACAAGCCGCCAATCTGAATTTATGGCCTCTGGACATGTCAGTGTACAATGTGCTTTGGTTTTAGTCCAAGTGCCAGTCAATCTGAATCCAACAACCTAACAGTGCCAGAAGTCCAACTTCACTCCAAAGCAAATTGTTCTCCATGAACATTGACTTACATAAAATAAGCCAGCCTAAAACGCTCAAGGGGAATTTGTGAAGCTGGAGAAACATGCAAAACTGCCAAGCTATGTGACAATGTAAAGTAAAGACATTTGCATTTCAAAAATGTTGTCAAAAATACAACTTTGACCTTTTATATAAAGTACCCTCTTTATCAATAGAATCAAATAACCGTAATGTTAGTAATTAAATCTGTCACATAGTACACAGGGACTAAGAGAGCAGCAGCTTCAGCAGGAAGAGTATAGCAAGCTCCAGTTGGGTAAAACACAAGCCTACTACAAGTCCAATAGGAGAAAGAATGCAATCAGCCTCACCAGTAAGCCTCAGGTAGAACAAAACAGTATGAAGGTAAGGAAGCAGAACGCAGAAGATGCATTAGTGGACTCAGGCTAGTACAGGCTGACCCATTCTACCCAGAACAAAATAAAAATCAGCAAAAGGTTCATCAGAAAGGAAGTCTCAGGGGCTCTTATCTTCTACCTTGTACCCAGTAACTGATTTGGGTGTTACACTGCGTTTTGCATCTTTCAGTGCACGTGGTCCTCTTTCTTTGGGTGTATGCTTTCCCTGTGACGAGTCGTCTTGAGGTTCAGTCGGACTCTCTCCGCCTGTTGTACTCCCAGAAGATGTATCCTACGGAAAAATGGAACATTAATTCCGGTGGATTTGCAGATGACACTGTTGACAGCATTGTTGATAGTTTCTGTGCTGTACTTCTCTATGACTCTATGAAGATGGCAATCAAGATTTACAATGCTGGGTAAGTGGGCTGAGGAATGGCAAATGAAGTTTAATTTTGATCAGTGTGAGGAGTGACATAGAGTACTACAGCACAGAAGTGGGCCCTTTGGCACATCTAGTCTATGTCGAACTGTTATTTTGCCTAGTTCTTTCACTCTGCACGTGGACTGTAGCCCTCCATTCCTCTCTCATCCACGCACTTATCCAAGTCTCTCTTAAACGTTAAAGCTGAACCTGCATTCACCACTTCCACTGGCATCTTTTTCCGCACTCTCACCACCCTATGAGCGAAGGAGTTCCCCCTTGGGTCCTTTCACCCATAACCCATGATCTCTGGTTCTAGTCTCTCCCAACCTCAGTGGAAAAAGCCTGTTTGTATTTACCCTACCTATACCCCTCATAATTTTGAATACCTATCTATAGTCCAATAAACAATTTTGTATACCTGTCTTACTTTGGGAAAATAGATGCTTTATCACTCCCAAATGACATTACGCGTCACAGTAGCATTACAAATATTAGAAGAAAAGTAAGAAATAAAAAAATAATTTACCTCAAGCAGTCTAACAGAGGGGGTCATCACTTCCCCGGCTATAGTTGACTCATTATAGAGCCTAACGGCCAAGGGTAAGAATGACCTCATATAGCGCTCTTTGGAGCAGCACAGTTGTCTTAGTCTATTACAAAAAGTGCTCCTCTGTTCAAGCAAGGTGGCATGCAGAGAGTGAGAAACATTGTCCAGAATTGGCAGGATTTTCCATAGGGTGCTTTGTTCTACCACAGCCTCCAGTGTGTCCAGTTTGACTCCTAAAACAGGGCCAGCCTTTCTAATCAGTTTATTGAGCCTGTTGGCATCACCCGTGTTGTTGAAGCCGTTGTCCCAGCACACCACCGCACAGGAGATTGTACTGGTGACAAGACTGGTAGAAAATCTGAAGGAGAAGCCTGCATACTCCAAAGGATCTCAGTCCAAAAAAAGGTAGGATATTTACATTAAATTATAGTGTCCTAGGAAGCATTGTACAACAGAGAGTACTGTACATGGTTTCCTGAATGTGCTGTCACAGGTAGGCAGGATGCTGAAGGCGGCTTCTGGCTTACAAGTAGGGCATTAAGTATAGAGATTGGGATGTTATGTTGCAGTTGTTCAAGACGTTGGTTAAGGCTGCATTTAGAGTCATGTTCAGTTTTGGTTGCCTTGCTATAGGAAAGATGCAAGTAAGCTGGAAAGACTGCAGAGGAGGTTTAGGAGGATGCTGCCAGGTCTTGAGCAGACTGAATTACTTAGACGTTGAGCAAGTTGGGCCTTTTTACATTGGAACATAGTTGAATAAAAGGCGATCTTATAGAAATGTATAAAAATATTAGGGGCATAGATAGGGTCAATGTACAGTCATTTTCCAAGGGTTGGGAAATCAAGAACTAGAGGGCATAGGTTGAAGTTGAGAGGGGAGAGACTTAACAGGAACCCGAGAGGCAACTTCATCACCTAGACAGTGGTCAGTATATGGACTGAAGTGATGGAGGCAGGTACGTTAATAACATTTAAGAAGTGTTTGGACAGGTACACGGATAAGAAATGGGGCAAACGTGCAAATGAGACTAGCGTAGGTGGGAACCTTGGTCGACTTGGACCAGTTGGACCAAAGGACCCATTACCATGTGGTATGGCTCGGAGGATACAACTTATTGGAATTCATTTGATGGGCTGATGGTGACCAAAATACAAATCATCAACATTAGTTGCTGGCAATTTAAGATACATCTCTCAAAGGCAATATGTGAATGAGAAGAAATAATGCCCAGATGGAAATGTCTTTAGAAAATGGAAATCTATTAACTTCAGATTTATTCACTTTTGCTGCCAGAACGCATGCCAAAACCCTTAAATTTAAGAAACAGCAGAGATCTCTTCAAAGCCTAAAATGAGGGGCTTAACTTCAAAATGAGAGGAAGACCACTCAGAAATGAAACTTGATGGGTTGAGTGGAAATAAGGAATTTAAAAATCTCTTGAGGTAGAGGCTTGAATAAATACTAGCCTGCACAAGGAAGTCAAAAGGAGTGAAGACCTGACCCTAGATTTTCAAATGAAGTGTCTACAGAGATAGTAGAAGCACTGGTTTAGATATTCCAGAATTCCACAAATTTTATATTGAACTCTGCAGATTCTTCCTCTTCCCTGAAAGGAAAAGGAGGAGAAAAAAACAGAAACCACTGGACAATTAGCTTAATATCAGTAAAAAGAAATAGCAGAATCAATTATTAAGAACATGTTAGTTTAAAAATCACGATGCAACACAGAAATTGTGCTTAACAAACCTGCTTGAAGTGGCACCCAGTAAAAGGGAACCAGTAGGTGTGATGTATTTGGATTTTTAGGTCACATTCAATAATGTGCCATAGAGTAGGACATTCAGTAATAAATTGCCTTTACTTAATTCAATGCAGGTAACACATTAGCATGGATTGAGGAATGGAAATGCATTAGTGGTAGTGGTTAGCAGAATGCTTTACAGTATCAGCACCTAGGTTCAACTCCTACCACTGCCTGTAAGGAGTTTGTACGTTCTCCCTGTGACCACATGTGCTTCCTCTGGGTGCTCCAGTTTCTTCCTACAGTCCAGATGTACTGATTGGTAGGTTAATTGGCCATTGTAAATTGTCCTGTGATTAGGCCGAGATTAAATCAGGGGTTTGCTGGATGGCGTGGCTCCAAGGGCCAGATGGGTTTATTCTGTGCTGTATCTCAAAAAATTTTTTAAAAATTAATGAATGCAATGTGCAGGAATAAGCACACATTCTGATTGGTAGACTGTAACCAGTGGAGTTCAATAAAGTTCAGCACTTGGATCTTAGATAATTACAATCCATAATCAATGGTCAAAACGAATGGATTAAGTGGAATATACCTGTGTTTGGGATAATGAGGAGGCATTAGCAATCATCCTTCAAGAATCACTAATTTCTGGAATGGTTCCTGTGGACTGTAAATTGCAAATATCATTCCACTAAGAAGGGAGGGAGGCAGAAGAAAGGAAATTATAGGCCACTTAGCCTGACCTCAGTGGTTGGAAAGATGTTGGAGTGTATCGTTAAGGATGAAGTTTTGGAGTACTTGCAGGCACATGATAAAATAGGCCATGGTTCTCTAAACGGGAAATCTTGCCTGACAAATCTGTTCAAAATTTTTGAGGAAATAACAGGCAGGATAGATGAAGGAGTGTCAGTGGATGTTGTTTACTTGGATTTTCAGAGGGTCTTTGACAAGGTGCGGCACATGAGGCTGTTTAACAAGGTAGGAGCCCATGGTATGACAGGAAAGTTACTAGCAAAGACAGAAAATTGGCTGATTGTCAGGAGGCAATGAGTGGGAATACAGGGCGTCTTTTCTGGTTGGACGCCTGTGACTAATGGTGTTCCACAAGGGTCAGTATTGGGATCGCTTCTTTTCACGTTATTTATCAATGAAGGAATGACAGAATTGATGGCTTTGTGGCCAATTTGGTGGACGATATGAAGATAGGTGGAGAGGCAGGTAGTGTTGAGGAAGCAGACAGTCTGTAAAAGGAAGACAGATTGGGTGAATGGGCAAAGAAATGTCAGATGGAATATAGTCTAGGGAAGTGTGTGATCGTGCACTTTGGTAGAAGGTATAAAGGCGTAGACTATTTTCTAAACAGAGAAAAAATACAAAAATTAGAGGCGCAAAAGGAGTTGGATGTCCTTGTGCAGGATTACTAAGAGGTTAATTTATAGATTGAGTCAGTGGTAAGGAAGGCAAATGCAATGTTAGCATTAATTTTGAAAGGATTAGAATATAAGAGCAAGGATGTAATGCTGAGGCTTAATAAGACATGGATCAGACCACTCGGAGTATTATGAGCAGTCTTGGGCCCCTATTCTAAGATGTGCTGGTATTGGAGTAGGTCCAGAGGAGGTTTACGAGAATGATTCTAGGAATAAAAGGGTTAACACATGAGGAGCATTTGATGGCTCTGGGCCTGTACTCACTGGAGTTTAGAAGAATGAGGGGGGATCTCATTGAAACCTATCAAATATTGAAAGGCCTAGACAGAGTGGATGTGGAGAGGATGTTTCGGATAGTGAGTGTGTCTAGGACTAGAGGGCCTCAGAATAGAGGAATGTCCATTTAGAACAGAGATGTGGAGGAATATCACAAGCAAAAGTAAATTTGCAGATTCTGGAAATCCAAGCAACACACACAAAATGCCGGAGGTACTGGATGGCCACTGGGATATCGGACTGGGAATGGGAAGTGAAATCAAAATAGGTGGTTACTGGGACTGCATCGCCAAGCACCTACACCCTATCCGCCAGCAAAAGTGGGATCTCCCAGCGGCCACCCATTTTAAATCGACTTCCCATTCTTATTCTGACGGGTCATTCCATGGCCTCCTCTACTGTTGTGATGAAGCCACTCTCAGCTTGGACGAGCAACACCTTATATTCTGTCTGGGTAGCCTCCAACCTAATGGCATGAACATCGATTTCTCGAACTTCCAGTAACGCCCCTCTCCACTTCACCATTCCCTATTTCCTTTACCCTCTCTCATCTTATCTCTTTACCTGCCCATGACCTCCCTCTGGTGCCCCCCTTTTCTTTCTTCCATCGCCTTCTGTCCTCTCCTATCAGATTCCCCCCTTCACCAGCCCTGTTTCTCTTTCATCTACCAAGGTCTTTACTTCACCCCTCTCTCGTCATCTATCAGCTTGTGTCTCTTCCTCCACCCGCCCCCCCCCACCTTCTAACTCTGACTCCTCATCTTTTTTTCTCCAGTCCTGCTGAAGGGTTTCGGCCCGAAACGCCAACTGTAGTCTTTTTCCATGGATGCTGCCTGGCCTACTGAGCTCCTCCAGCATTTTGTGTGTGCTGTGAGGAGCAATAACTTGGGCCAGATGGTGCTCAATCTGTGGAATTCATTGCCACAAATGGCTCTGGAGGCTAAGTCACTGGGTATATTTAAAGTGGAAGTTGCTAGGGTCTTGATTAGTAAGGATATCAAAGGTTATGGGCAGAAGGCAGGAGAATGCGTTTGAGAGGGATACTAAATCAGCCATGATGGAATGGCAGAGCTGCAAGCTGCAAGGAAGATGCAAAGAAGCAACAAAAAAAGGATACAGTTGAAGTGATTGTCTGTCCTGCAGTTGCTGCAAGTGGGAGACAACAGAGAGTGAGTTGAAGAGAAAACTGGAGCAGTGTTGTAAGAGTTAAAAGACAGAGTTAGGCAGAATGTTACAGATAGAGGGTGAGGTACTGCGTTGATGAAAGGAAGGACTGCTTGGCTTCCAGAATGGTGGTGAGACTCAGGTGTAGCACTTGTCAGATTTGCTCGAAGAAGTGCCAGGAGAAAATTCTTTTAATCCATTCACATAAAATAGAAAAAATGTACAAAGAATAGATAAAATTAAAACAAAATGGTGCAGGTGTTGGAAATGGGAAAACGAAGCAAATACACACAAAATGTTGAGGCCTTCAGCAGGTCAGGTAGCATTATGGAAATAAGTAAGAGTAAAGCCAGGTAGGTGGGGGAGGGAGGATGAAATAAGAAGCTGGGAGGTGAAAGGTGGAAGATATAAACTGCTAAAGAAGAAGGAATCTGATAGGACAGCAGAGTGGACCACGGGAGAAAGGGATGGTTGGGGGGGGGGGAATCCAGGAGGAGGTGATAGGCAGGTGAGGAAAAGAGAAGAGGTAAGGGGGGCAGACTGGGGAATTGATGAATTGAAGAAAGGGGGGAAGGAATTACCAGAAGTTGGAGAAATCAATATTTGGGTTGGAGGCTAATCAGATAGAATATGAGGTGTTGCTCCTACAAGCTGAGAGTGACTTAATCATGGCAGCCAAGGCCATGTCGGAATGGGAATGGGGATTGGCATTAAAAGTGTGCACTGAAGGGTTGTACCATGCTGTAACATTCTATGTTCTAAGAACAAACTTAATGATGAAGTGAAAGTGAGTGGAAAAGTCGGAGCAAAAAAGTAATATGGTGAACAGCAAAGAGTAATGGCACAAAAAACTTATAATAGGGTGCAAATGAAAGAGCGGGGTCACCTGGAGTTTGGAAAGTTGTAATGTGCCCACTAGGAAGATAGGATGCTGTTGCTCAAGCTTCCTGCATTTAACTCCAGTCTAGTTTCTGCCTGGTTGGTTTCTTACCGAAAAACCTTTGTCTTCTTTCCGCTCATCCTCACCATGCCCATCTTCTGCATCATCGGAATCTCCATCACTATCAGGCGCTGGCAATTCTGGGTCCAAAGGAGGTTCATACAAGGCTGTGTTTACAGGAAGGTAACGCAGTTCATTGGGAGAGTATCTAATAAGGTAAATGCAATTACAATGATACTTAATTAACATTCAACATTTAATGTAGATTTTTATTTTCTATCACTTATGGCTTTTTAATTTGTTATAAAATAAGCACAATAAAATATTAGGGAAATTATGTCATGGAAGGAACTCTCTTGAGACGCAAGTTTTATCTACAACCCACACAAAATGCTGAAGGAACTCAGAGGGTGAGGCAATATCTATGGAGAGGAATGAAGAAGAAGGGTTTCGGCCTGAAACGTCGACTAATCTTTTCAACTGATGCTGACTGGCCTGCTGAGTTCCTCCAGCGCATTGTGAGTGTTCCTTTGACAACAGCATCTGCAGACTATTTTGTGTTGGAGAGGAATGAGATGTTTCAAGCCAAGACCCTTCATCAATTTCCAGTGCTAGAACTGTAAATTTAGACCGCTCCTATCTTTCTAAATGAAACAGAGCACAAGATGAAAGGAGGTGTACAGAAGTGGAATAGATTAGCCGGATGATTGTTGTCTTGACAATAACCTTGCACTCACCATCTGTAAGACCATGGAACTGATTGTGGACTTCAACAAGTGTAAGTCCCCAGGACACCACCCCGCCCTCCGGTGGGTGGGCAGTTTCAGGTTCCTGGGTGTCAACATCTCTGAAGATCTGTCCTGGACCCAACATACTGATGCATTGCAAGAAGGTACAACAGCGGCCATACTTCGTTCAGAGTTTGTGGAGAATTGGTACGTCATCGAAGACACTTGCAAGTTTCTATAGATGTACCTTGGACAACATTCTGACTGGTTGCATCATTATCCGGTATGGATGCACCAACTGTAAAAACCTGCAGAGGGCTGTCGTCATGAGCACGAGCCTCCCCAGCACTGAGAACACCTTCATCAGGTGACGCCTCAAGAATGCGGCATCCATCATTAAAGACTCTCACCTTCTGGGACATGTCCTCTTCTCACTACTACCATCAGGGAGGAGGAACGGGACCCTGAAGACCCACAATCAACATTTTAGGAACAGCTCCTTCTCCTCCGCCATCAGATTTCTGAACACTACCTCACCATTTTGCTCCCTTTATGCATAACTTATCTATTATTTTATATGAATCGCACTGCACTGCTGTTGCAAAACAACACGTTTCACGATATATGTTAGTGATAATAAACCTGATTCTGATCCTTTATAGGGCTTGAAAAACCTGGAGTCAGCAGAGTGGCACGGCAGTTAATGCATCTCACATCTCCAGGTACTTAGTTTGATTCCAACCACTGCTGCTATCAATGTGGGATTGGCATGTTCCACCTGTGACTGCTGGGTGTTCCACTTTCCTCCCACACTCCGAAAGGTCGTGCTGGTAGGTTAACTGGCTACTTGGTTTCCTTATCCCTTACCGAGTGGCAAAAGAATCACAGGGAGCTTGATAGAGAATAAATTGTAATGAAATAAAGAGAAGGGAAATTGAATTGAGTTGACTTTATTTCTTACATCCTTCACATACATGAGGAGTAAGAACCTTTACGTTACATCTCCATCTAAATGTGCAATCTGCAATCATAGTAATTTATAATAAATAGAACAGCCAATGTAATATAGATTACACTCAAGTCAGCGTGAGTTCATCAGTCTGATGGCCTGGTGGAAGAAGCTGTTCAGGAGCCTGTTGGTCCTGGCTTTTATGCTGTGGTACCACTTCCCAGATGGTAGCAGCTGGAATAGATTGTGGTTGGGATGGCTTGGGTCCCCAATGATCCTATGGGCCCTTTTTACACACCTGTCTTTGTAAATGTCCTGAATCATGGGAAGTTCACATCTACAGATGCACTGGGCTGTCTGCACCACTCTCTGCAGAGTCCTGCGTTTGAGGGAGGTACAGTTCCCATACCAGGCAGTGATGCAGCCAGTCAGGGTGCTCTCAATTGTGCCCCTGTAGGAAGTTTGTGCTTGTGAGAGAGAAACAGAGAGTTCTTAGGATTTGGGGGCCCATACCAAGCTTCCTCAACCGTCTGAGGTGAAAGAGGCACTATTGCGCCTTTTTCACCACATAGCTGGTGTGTATAGACCACGTGAGGTCCTCTGTGAAGTGGATGCCGAGGAATTTGAAGCTGTTTACCCTCTCAACCCCAGATCCATTGATGTCAATAGGGGTTAGCCCATCTCCATTCCTCCCATAATCCACAACCAGCTCCTTTGTTTTTGTGACATTGAGGGAGAGGTTGTTTTCTTGACACCACTGTGTCAGAGAGATGACTTCTTCCCTGTAGGCCACCTTGTTAATGATGGGACTGCTGTGCCAGGGCCAACAATGGATGCAGTGGCTGACTTCTGTGTCATAATAAGTAAGAAGTTAAATATTTACATAGACATCCTTCGTCAATCTTTAACCACCTCCTCACTTGTTATCTCAACTGTTATATTCAACTTGCTCATTCCTGAACTGCATAGTATTGGTAGTGATTTTCTATGGGTCTGTCAATGTCACAAAGCTATCCCGGTACTTTCTAATGAAAACTTATTGACTTGAAACAATCTCTCTACAGATGCTGCCTGAACAGCTGACTGTATATGGATGCAATGCTGAGGCTTTATAAGGTATTGGTCAGACTGCACTTGGGAGTATTATGAACCGTATTGGGTCCCATAGATAAGGCATCACAGGGGGTACAGAGGAGGTTCATGAGGATGAGCCTGGGAATGAAAGGGTTAACATATGAGGAGTATGTGATGGCTCTGGGCCTGTACTCACTGAAGTTTTGAAGAATGATGGGGAATCTCATTGAAACCTACAAAATATTGAAAGGCCTGGATAGAGTGGACATTGAGAGGGCACTTCGTATAGTGGGGGAGTCTAGGACCAGAGGGCACAGCCTCAGAATAGGAGTCGCTTTAGAACAGAGATAAAGAGGAATTTCTTTAGCCAGAGGGTGGTAAATTTGTGGATTTCATTGTCACAAACAGCTGTGGAGGCCAAGTCATCGGGTACATTTAAAGTAGAGGTTGATATGTTCTAGAGCATCAAAGGTTACGAGGGGAAGGAAGGAAAATGGAGTTGAGAGGGATAACAAATCAGCCATGAGCAAAGAGTGAAGTAGACTCAATGGGTTGAAATTCCCAATTCTACTTCTATGTCTTCTGGTCTCATATCTAGCATTTTCTGTTTTTATTTCAGATTGCCAGTATCTGCAATATTTTACTTTTGGTTAATTGATGCTTCTGCAGGTGAAACATATCAATTAATTCCCAGTATGCAAAAACTGGATAAACCACTACTAACAGGCATATACAGGAACAGAATCAGAATCAGAATCAGGTTTATTATCACCGGCATGTGACATGAAATTTGTTAACTTAGCAGCAGAAGTTCAATGCAATACATAATCTAGCAGACAGAAAAAAATAATAAACAAGTAAATCAATTACATGTATTGAATAGATTTTAAAAAACGTACAAAATCAGAAATACTCCATATTAAAAAAAAAGTGAGGTAGTGTCCATTTAGGAATTGGATGGCAGAGGAGAAGAAGCTGTTCCTGAATCACTAAGTGTGTACTTTTAGGTTTCTGTACCTCCTACCCGATGGTAACAGTGAGAAAAGGGCATGCCCTGGATGCTGGAGGTCCTTAATAATGGACGCTGCCTTTCTGAGTCACCGCTCCCTAAAGATATCCTGAGTACTTTGTAGGCTAGTATCCAAGATGGAGCTGACTAGATTTACAACCTCTACAGCTTCTTTCGGTCCTGTGTGGTAGTCCCTCCATACCAGATAGTGATGCAGCCTGTCAGAATACTCTCCACGGTACGTCTATAGAAGTTTTTGAGTGTATTTGTTCACATGCCAAATCTCTTCAAACTCCTAATGAAGTATAGCCACTGTCTTGCCTTCTTCATAACTACATCGATATATCGGTATGTTGGGACCAGGTTAGATCCTCAGAGATCTTGACACCCAGGAACTTGAAGCTGCTCACTCTCTCCACTTCTGATCCTTCTATGAGGATTGGTATGTGTTCCTTCATCTTACGCTTCCTGAAGTCCACAATCAGCTCTTTTGTCTTACTGACGTTGAATGCCAGGTTGTTGCTGCAGCATCACTCCACTAGACGGCATTTCGATCTCCACATCTCGAAAGGAAGAGATTGGTCACGGAAGGAAAAGAAAAGACCTTTCTTGACCCAGTAGTGGCTTTTCATGCAGTTATTTTCCCCTTAATGGCTCAGTTTTTAACATCTTTGACCTTGGTCTCACAAATCTCCATCTTTCACTCCAGTTCACACTAATAAACCAAACCATCTAGCCACACATTACAATCTTGCCCCTGTGGTATAGACAGCATCTGGTCAGGTATTGCAACGTGAATGAGACTTCTATTTAATGTAGATATTACAGAGCCCACAACGGAGGGTGTTGTGAGTGTGGACCAAGCTGCCAGCAGAAGTGATGGATACAAGTTTGATTTCAACATTCAAGAGAAATTGGATATATACATACAAGTACATGGATGGTAGAGGTATGGAAGGCTATAGTCCAGCTGTGGGCCGATGAGACAAGGCAGAATAGTTCGACATGGACTAGATGGGCCAGAGGGCCTG
This sequence comes from Mobula hypostoma, assembly GCF_963921235.1. NCBI lineage: Eukaryota > Metazoa > Chordata > Chondrichthyes > Myliobatiformes > Myliobatidae > Mobula > Mobula hypostoma. The sequence continues at coordinate 102,679,900 of NC_086104.1, forward strand.
TTTCACTGTTGTAGTGCTCTATGATTTTAAGAACAGACAGGGACTAGAAACTAGAGGGATACAGACCATGTGCACTTTAAATTGGCATATGGCCAGCATAGACATTGTAGGTGTGAGAGCCTCTTCCTATGCTGTGGTGCTCTTTGGCTCTATAACATTGTACTTGAAAGGTAATTCACTTTGAGACATGCTGGTACACAGGCATTTGCAATATTAAAAAAAGCCATTAATAAGTCTATTCTGAAAAAGATTCAAGGAACACTGTAGTTACTTCCTGTTGAAGGTACGAGTCCTATCCTACCTACAAGGAAAATAGGTCAATATTCACTCCTCAATCAAAGCAGATTGACTAGGCATTCAGCAGCACACAAAACACGGCAGGAACCATGCACAATAGAGATCATCCATGGAGGGAAATGGACAGTTGACATTTTGGATCAGAATCATTCATCTGGAACATTCATCTAAACATTCTTCTTATTTCTGTTGCCTGCAAATTAATTATGAGAAGGTTGTTTCTAATGAAGGTTCTTTCTACTGAAACATTTTTCAAAGTGCTAATCTGGAATGATCAGTCATTACAAAATAATATAATTAAAATATAGCTATTAACACTGGCCAAACATTCAGCATTGAAGACTGGAAGTATTCATATGAACAGTCCTTTCATATATTATATGCTTTTGATACTTTGCTGTGTGTGTTCCCACAAGAAAGTAGCAGCCATCATGAAGGACACCCATTATCTAGGCCATGCTCTCTTCTCACCATCAGCAGGAGGTACAGGAACCTTTGAACCCATACCATCAGTTCAGGAACAGTTATTACCCTTCAACCAACAAGCTCCTGAACCAGACAGGATAACTTCACTCATTTCAACTCTGAACTGATTCCACAACCTACAGACTCACTTTCAAGGACTCTACAATTCATGTTCTCAGTACCATTTTTTTCAATTATTTGCACAATTTTTCTTCTTTAGCATATTGATTGCTTGTCAGTATTTATTGATGTGTACTTTTTCATAAATTCTAGTGTATTTATTTTCCTATAAATGCCTGCAAGAAAATGAATCTCAAGGTAACATATGTGTACTTTGATAATAATTTTACTTTAACTTTGACTTAACAAGAAGTATTTTACTTGCCACGACCTCTTTTGCAGAGGAGTTTGCTTTTTAGTTATTTTTTTTTTACCTTTTGTAATATTCCTGAAATTGTCCTGGTATGAGAGCCACTGGATAAGCCCCAACCTTTGTCCTCTCGGGTGGAAGAACTTTGTATTTCCCTTGTGGCACCTGGATTACCTGAATTAGGAGACACCAAAACAACAAACAAAAGGAAAATATCGAAACCTTGCAGAACTGCCAATTCCTTTCCCCTGGTCACTCAAAACAAGGAACAGAGAATATCTTGTGTTTATGAAACTAGTATTCTTTCTTACTCAAAGAATAAAGACATCAAAGAAACATAACACTGATAACACTGAGGGTCTCGGCCTGAAATGCCGGCTCTTCATTCATCTTCACATATGCTGCCTGACCAGCTGGGCTTCTCCAGCACTTAGTGTGCCACGTTGGATTTCCAGTAATTGATCGCGCTTTTCAAACTTGGAAGACTAAGGGTATTTTACGGTTTTTGGATTTATTTTTAGATGGTTCCCTTATGTCTTTTGAACAATTATCTAATAAATATAACTTATCAAGAATACATTTTTTTAGATATTTACAAGTTAGAAATTTCCTAAGTACTATACTTTCTTCCTTTCCAATGCTTCCTCCTATATATATTTTAGATTCGATAATTAACCTTAATCCATGTCAGAAAGGTGCATCGGCTATGATTTATAATATTATTATGAAACTTAGGAAAGCTCCATTTGATAAGATTAGGGTAGATTGGGAACAGGAATTGGGGCTTACCATTTCTGTGGATGATTGGGGGCAGATTTTACAATTAGTTAATACTTCCTCTATTTGTGCTAAACATTCCCTAATTCAATTTAAAGTGGTTCATAGAGCACATATGTCCAAAGATAAGTTAGCGCGTTTTTACTCGCATATTAATCCTTTCTGTGATAGATGTTCGGGGCAGATAGCCTCTTTAACTCATATGTTTTGGTCTTGCCCTACTTTGGAAACTTTTTGGAGAGATATTTTCAATATTATTTCTAAGGTATTAAATATAGATATCTCTCCTCACCCTATTACTGCTATCTTTGGACTACCTAAAATTTCTAGTAATCTTTCCCCTTCAGCCCGTAGAATGATTGCATTTCTTACTTTAATGGCGAAAAGATGTATTTTACAACATTGGAAAGAGCTTAATGCTCCAACTACCTTTTTTTGGTTTTCTCAGACGATTTTATGTTTGAATTTGGAGAAAATTAGAAGTAACCTTTATGATTCTTCATTTAAATTTGAACAGATTTGGGGACCTTTTATTCGATATTTTCATTTAATGTAATATTTACCCTTCTTGTTTTTTTTTCACTGTTTTAATGGAGGTCGGGATTGAGGACGTGATTTTAAGTTTAACTCTGTTTGGTTTCAAGTTAGCCCATTGCTTTGCTTTGCTTTTAGTTAGTTGCACGGTGGGTTTTTTTTTGGGGGGTTTTTTTTTTCTTTTTTTCCATTGATATATATAAAATTTAGTATACTATTATGTTATCTTGGTTTCTTATGCTTAAATTACATTGTAGTATTTTCTTTTTGGTATTGTTATCTTTTGGAATTTTATTATACTTTAACATTGTATTAATGTTTATATGGCTTACCTTTTTTGTATACTTACTCAATAAAAAGATTTAAAAAGAAAGGATTTCCAGTAATTGCAGAATCTCGTGTTTATAACAGGACATTTCAAAAGGTTAATTATTGCCCGTTGTGCACTCAGTTATGTTTGGTCCAGTCACTATACTTCAAAAGCTATAACCACATTTTAGAAACAGCAGAGTCAATTTGTTCCACCATCATTTTGTATATGTTGTTAGAAACAGCAGGTCGGGCAGCAGCTATGAAAGGGAATATGATTTCCAGCTTCTGCAGAATCCCACAAACACGAGGAAATCTGCAGATGCTGGAAATCCAAGCAACACACACAAAATGCTGGTGGAATGCAGCAGGCCATGCAGCATCTATAGGAAGAAGCACAGTCGACGTTTCAGGCCGAGATCCTTCGTCAGGATTAAATCCTGATGTCCTGATGTAGGGTCTCGGCTTGAAACGTCGACTGTGCTTCTTCCTATAGATGCTGCATGGCCTGCTGCATTCCACCAGCATTTTGTGTGCTCTGCAGAATCTTCTGTGTTTACATTTTAGAAAGTTCTGAAAGGGAGGTGTGAAGTCCCTGCTTTTCTTCCATTTTCAGATCTTTCTGCACAGTATATTGGCACCATCTAGATCCTCCCCCCCCACCAAGCAGGTTTAATCAAGCAGTAATGAATCTACCCTGCATGTGCTGGTGCTAAATGCTAAATACCTGACAGAGTGAAAACAATGTCCATAAAATTAATTGAAGCAGAATGCAGTGAAACTAAAAATATGGAGTTATGAGTAGAGTTTTCATTTCACCTTGATGCCAACAACCATAAGTAAAACTTGTAAATCAAAGAAATAAATACCAGCGTGATGCAAAAGTAAAAGGCCAATTTAAGAACAAATTCCATGGCTGGTAAAAGATGCCAGATGTAGTTTACAAATTGGTTGTACATCAGGCATTTGTTGTGTGAGGGCAGGAATCCCCTGTTGTCCTCTGAGGTTTGGAGGTAATCTATATATCTGAGAGAGTTGGGAGGCAGGGCAAGATGTCGAACTGTAGAGCATGGAAACAGGCCAGAAGGCCCAACTCACCAAATCACTCAGTGGGCGCTTTTCAATACTAATCCCATCACCTAGTGCTTGGTCCATAGCCCCGTGTGCCTAAGCAATTCAAGTGTTCCTCTGGACACTTAATGAAGCAACACACACAAAACGCTGGAGGAACTCAACAGGCCAGGCAGCATCAATGGAAAACAGTACAGTCCTCAGTCTGCTGATGAAGGGTCTCAGACTGAAACGTGGACTATTTACTCTTTTCCACAGATGCCTGCTGAGTTCCTCCAGCATCTTGTGTGTGCTGCTTGGATTTCCAGCATCTGCAAATGTTCTCTTGTTTATGATTGGATTTACTTAATGATCACACTTCAGCCATCGAAGTCCTTGGCTAATACAAGGGGGCATAATTTTAAGTTGATTGGAGTAAAGTGTGTGTGTGTGTGTGTGTGTGTGTGTGTGTGTGTGTGTGGGGGGGGGTTATTATTTGTTTTTTTTTACACAGACAGTGGTCAGCATGTGGAACACCCTGCCAGGGGTGGTGGGAGAGGCAGTTACAGTAGGGCCGTTAAGAAACTCTTAGAGAGGCATATGGATGATAGCAAAATGGAGGACTATGCAGGAGGGAAGGGTCAGAGCTTTGAACAGGTTAAAAAGTTGTACAATATTGTACTGCCTATACTGCACTGTAAGTTCTATGTTCTTTGCCACTCTCTGAGTGAAGAAGGTCCCCCTCAGATCCCCTCTAAAACTTTTCCCTCTTATCCCAAACCTGTGTTCCCTAGTTTGACAAACATCTGATATGGGTAAGTTTCCTGCAGTAGTATGGAGGAGAGTGGTGTTAGTTACTGAACATTTAGTCACAGATCTAACGGAATGTCCCCAAAGTTATCTATAAAAAAACAGTGTGTGGTTCTGATCTATTAAGGGCTGCTGGTTAAATAATTCAATTCCTGATGAGTATTGTGTTCAGTTCTAATCACTTTATTATAGAAAGGATATGGAAGCTTTGGAGAGGGTGCACAGGAGATTTACCAAGAGAGAGCATGTCTTATGAGGATAGGTTGAGAAAGTTAGGGCTTTTCTCTTTGAAATGAAGAATGATGAGAGGTAACTTGATAGAGGTGTATAAGATGATGAGACAGAAAGAATGAACAGTCAGAGATTTTTTCAAAGGGCGGATATGGCTACTCCCAGGGGGTGTAATTTTAAGGTGATTGGAGGAAAGTACAGTGGGCGGGGGGGGGATGTCAGAGGCAAGTTGTTCACACAGAGAGAGGAACACCCAGCCAGGGGTTGTGGTAGGTGCAGGTACATTTTACAAGATTCTGAGATAGGCACGTGAATGAGAGAAAAATGGAAGGCTATGTGGGAGGGAAGGGTGTAGATTGAACCGAGTATGTTAAAAGACCCCTGGTGAAGTGGATCGTGGGCTGCAGAGCCTGGATTGTGCTATGTCCTATGATCAACAAGGCAAATCATTTCCCACTATGTGTCTACATTAATAATATTTCTATTTCAACCAGAGTAGATCCTAATTCAGAAGCTTTAAAAAGGATCAAGACCCCAAGAAAACTCCAACCACAATGTTCCAAATGTGGAAAAAGGGACTAGCTTGGTTTGCATGGATCAACTGTTCTGAAGGGCCTTTTTGCTTTCTGTATGACTCGATGACAATCCCACCAAACCTCATCTTCTGCGGGCTTTATCCTATCTGATCTAAAACAAAGGCTGCAACAAACTTGCACCGTTGCAGAAATTTTATTTTCTCCTCTTGTATTTTTATATTTCCTTTTGACACAGAAGGCCATTCAGCCCATCAGATCTACCCCAGATCTCATTGCAATCCATTCCTCACTATTACCCTACAATCTATTTCCTCCCACATGAACATAAATTTTCCAGCTACACCAAGGGGCAATTAACACCCCACCAACCTGCACAGTTCTGGCACATGTGAGGAAATCAGCTGGGAAATCATCTTGAGAAAGCCCACACAGTCACAGGGAGAACATGCAAACTCTACACAGGCAGTACCGAAAGTCAGGATCGAACCTGGATTGCTGATCTGTGAGCTGTAACTGCTGCGCCACTGGGCCAGTGTTCCGAGGAACAGAGTATGACTGAGGCAATGTACTTGTCTCAGGCAAGCAATTTAGAATTGTTCAACCAGGATGCAGAACGTCAAAGTTAAAGTTGTGATCAATAAGTGTGTATTATGTCAAGTCTGTTTAGTCAGTGTTGCAATCACACCCTCAGTGTTTCTAATCACCTCAGACCAGGAGCATTGTGGAATTGTCCTTACCTGTGTCTGCAGGTCAAAGTAAGCCCGCCTTTCCTCCATCCGCTCCCTGTTGAAGTTGCTGTTGAACTCTGCGGCCTTCTTTGCAGCTTTCTTGATGTACTCTGGCACTTTACTGGGCTCAACCTTTTGTGTGTTCTGTAGCTGCAATTGCTGTGCAGAGTCACAAGTTTGGTTCAAATATAAAACCAGAAGTGGGAATTTGCCATCAGTTCCCTGACAAACTGCAAGTATTTACCCAATTACCAACTGCTTTGAGACACTTCCATAGAAGCCTACAGACGAAATGCACGTGGGCAGGACTAGTATATACAAGTACAATGATCAGCGTGAAAGCATAATTTCACCATTCAGTTCATCTGATATGCTCTGCCATTTGATTATGGCTGATTTGTTATCCCTCTCAACTCCATTCCCCTGCTTTCTCCCTGTAACTCTTGACACCCTTACTAATCAAGCTTAACCAATGACTTGGCTTCAACAGCCATCTGTGGCAATAAATTCCACAGATTCTTCACCTGCTGGCTAAAGAAATTCCTCCTCATCTCTGTTCTAACATGGGTGTGGTTGGTGAAATGACCCATTTCGGCACTGCTATGTATCTGTAACTCCATAATACAGCACTCCCATGCTCGTCAATGGATTCTTGTAGACAAACCCATCACTGCACTTCAACGGGAGCATGGAGATAGAGAGGATTCAGGTTAAGAGGGCCATGAGCTAATCAGTTAGCCACTTATTTGGGACAACTCTTAAAATAACAAAAAATAATGGAGAAGATAGCCAGGACTCCCTTCGTTTATTTATGACACTATGCTGCTCAACTGGGACAGGAGACTTCTGCTGAAAGTTTCTAACTAGCATCAGTCGTGTGCACTTGCATGGCCATTAAGTACTACACCAAGCTCAGAGCAAACGGTTTTTAAATAACATCAGTTGAGAGTGTTTGTGTTCAAAAAGCAGTGATTTTTGTTACTGATAGTTGGCGAGAAATAAGGCAGAAAGACAATTCATAACTGTTTTGCTCACTACAAGCATTCAAGCTTGGAGATGCCAGAAACGGCCGGGAGTGAAATGAAACGATTTTACTAAAACAAGTTAAATACTATGAAGAATTTGAAAGTTACAATGAAAATGAATATTTGGAGGATGCAATCATCAAAAGCATTTTATGAAGACAGTCCATTATCTGCACTGATCTTGTTCATTTACAGTCAATCAAAAGAACATAACAGCAAACACTATGACTTCCTCTATCAGTAACTATTGACAACCAATACACAGTTTTATAGTGTAGTCGGATTGGGAATATTCTAATTTGTTCTGTATTTCATTTAAAAAATAATTTATTATTCAGTTCAATGGTAGGTTGTCTTTTTTATACCTTTTTAACTATTTCCATGAAACTTTGGCTCATTACTGCAGCTGCTTAAATGGACCAAATATACTGGGCCAGATGTGTCCCAATCAACTGGAATCCACTGTATGAGGAAATTTAGTTAAGTATGCTCAGGATACTTCATATGCTCCCTTCTCAGAGTCTGCAATCCCAATCACTTAACTGCAAATTATTGACAGTGAGTTGGATAACAATAATAAGGTGCTTTCTTTCATAAATTTGTCCACATGATCCAGAGACTACAGGCAATTATGGCATTATTTGTCCACAAGGACAGCGATGAAGCAGATGGGACTTTATGATAATCTAGATGCTTCGTGACATGTGATGATTATATTGTACATGATTCTGATTCACAATAATCATAACCAGCTTTCAAACCTAATTGTGAAACTTTAATTACTTGAGTTTAATTTCCCCAGCTAATAAGTGGGACTTGAACTGGTGTCTCAGATTAATGGTCCAGGACTCTGGCTGCCAGCTGAGTAACTTAACCAGATCACCACCACAACAGTTAAAACCTTTCAATTATTTAACATGTGCTTTTTCTTCAGTTTTAATATGTCCCCCCAATTTCAACAGCTTCCCAAAGCTCCTATAAGTCAGATCAGTGGGAAAACTAGGCACAGCTTTACAGTCCGGCAAAGGCTTACCTAACAGCTTGTTGGACAGGGTCAATTATGATCAACCACACAACCTAATGAAAGTCACAGATCGAGTGGACAGAGGAGGACAAGATGAGAGTCACAGATCGAGTGGACAGAGGTATACAAGATGATGAGAGTCACAGATCGAGTGGACAGAAGTGTACAAGATGATGAGAGTCACATATCGAGTGGACAGAGGTGCACAAGATGATGAGAGTCACTGATCGACTGGACAGAGGTGTACAAGATGAGAGTCACAGGTCGAGTGGACAGAGGTGTACAAGATGAGAGTCACAGATCAAGTGGACAGAGGTGTACAAGATGGGAGTCACAAATCGAGTGGAAAGAGGTGTACAAGATGAGAGTCACAGATCGAGTGGACAGAGGTGTACAAGATGAGAGTCACAGATCGAGTGGACAGAGGTATACAAGATGAGAGTCACAGATCGAGTGGACAGAGGTGTACAAGATGAGAGTCACAGATCGAGTGGACAGAGGTGCACAAGATGAGAGTCACAGATCGAGTGGACAGAGGTGTAGAAGATAATGAGAGTCACAGATCGAGTGGACGGAGGTGCACAAGATGATGAGAGTCACAGATCGAGTGGACAAAGGTGTAAAAGATGAGAGTCACAGATCGAGTGGACAGAGGTGTACAAGATGAGAGTCACAGATCTAGTGGACAGAGGTGTACAAGATGATAATATTCACAGATCGAGTGTACAGAGGTGTACAAGATGAGAGTCACAGATCGAGGGGACAGAGGTGTACAAGATGAAGAGAGTCACAGATCGAGTGGACAGAGGTGTACAAGGTGCTAATATTCACAGATTGAGTGGACAGAGGTGTACAAGATGATGAGAGTCACAGATCGAGTGGACAGAGGTGTACAAGATGAAAGTCACAGATCGAGTGGACAGGGGTGTACAAGATGAGAGTCACAGATCGAGTGGACAGAGGTGTACAAGATGAGAGTCACAGATCGAGTGGAAGAGGGGTGTACAAGATGAGAGTCACAGATCGAGTGGACAGAGGTGTACAAGATGATAATATTCACAGATCAAGTGGATAGACGGGTAAAAGATGATGAGAGTCACAGATCGAGTGGACACGTGTACAAGATGATGAGAGTCACAGATCGAGTGGACAGAGGTGTACAAGATGAGAGTCACAGATCGAGTGGACAGAGGTATACAAGATGAGAGTCACAGATCGAGTGGACAGAGGTGTACAAGATGAGAGTCACAGATCGAGTGGACAGAGGTGCACAAGATGAGAGTCACAGATCGAGTGGACAGAGGTGTAGAAGATGATGAGAGTCACAGATCGAGTGGACGGAGGTGCACAAGATGATGAGAGTCACAGATCGAGTGGACAAAGGTGTACAAGATGAGAGTCACAGATTGAGTGGACAGAGGTGTACAAGATGATAATATTCACAGATCGAGTGTACAGAGGTGTACAAGATGAAGAGAGTCACAGATCGAGTGGACAGAGGAGTTCAAGGTGCTAATATTCACAGATTGAGTGGACAGAGGTGTACAAGATGATGAGAGTCACAGATCGAGTGGACAGAGGTGTACAAGATAAGAGTCACAGATCGAGTGGACAGAGGTATACAAGATGAGAGTCACAGATCGAGTGGACGGAGGTGCACAAGATGATGAGAGATACAGATCGAGTGGACAAAGGTGTACAAGATGAGAGTCACAGATCGAATGGACATGGGGTAAAAGATGATAAGAGTAACAGATCGAGTGGACAGAAGTGTACAAGATGAGAGTCACAGATCGAGTGGACAGAGGTATACAAGATGAGAGTCACAGATCGAGTGGACAGCGGTGTACAAGATGAGAGTCACAGATCGAGTGGACAGAGGTGCACAAGATGATAGTCACAGATCGAGTGGACAGATGTGTAGAAGATGATGAGAGTCACAGATCGAGTGGACGGAGGAGCACGAGATGATGAGAGTCACAGATCGAGTGGACAAAGGTATACAAGATGATGAGAGTCACAGATCGAGACGACACAGGAGTAGAACATGAGAGTCAGAGATCGAGTGGACAAAGGTATACAAGATGAGAGTCACAGATCGAGTGGACAGAGGTGTACAAGATGAGAGTCACAGACCAAGTGGACAGAGGTGTACAAGATGATGAGAGTCACAGATCGAGTGGATAGAGCTGTACAAGATGAGAGTCACAGATCGAGTGGACAGAGGTGTACAAGATGATAATATTCACAGATCGAGTGTACAGAGGTGTACAAGATGAGAGTCACAGATCGAGGGGACAGAGGTGTACAAGATGAAGAGAGTCACAGATCGAGTGGACAGAGGTGTACAAGGTGCTAATATTCACAGATTGAGTGGACAGAGGTGTACAAGATGATGAGAGTCACAGATCGAGTGGACAGAGGTGTACAAGATGAAAGTCACAGATCGAGTGGACAGGGGTGTACAAGATGAGAGTCACAGATCGAGTGGACAGAGGTGTACAATATGAGAGTCAAAGATGGAGTGGAGAGGGGTGTACAAGATGAGAGTCACAGATCGAGTGGACAGAGGTGTACAAGATGATAATATTCACAGATCAAGTGGATAGATGGGTAAAAGATGATGAGAGTCACAGATCGAGTGGACACGTGTACAAGATGATGAGAGTCACAGATCGAGTGGACAGAGGTGTACAAGATGAGAGTCACAGATCGAGTGGACAGAGGTGTACAAGATGAGAGTCACAGATCGAGTGGACAGAGGTGCACAAGATGAGAGTCACAGATCGAGTGGACAGAGGTGTACAAGATGATGAGAGTCACAGATCGAGTGGACGGAGGTGCACAAGATGATGAGAGTCACAGATCGAGTGGACAAAGGTGTACAAGATGAGAGTCACAGATTGAGTGGACAGAGGTGTACAAAATGATAATATTCACAGATCGAGTGTATAGAGGTGTACAAGATGAAGAGAGTCACAGATCGAGTGGACAGAGGAGTTCAAGGTGCTAATATTCACAGATTGAGTGGACAGAGGTGTACAAGATGATGAGAGTCACAGATCGAGTGGACAGAGGTGTACAAGATAAGAGTCACAGATCGAGTGGACAGAGGTATACAGGATGAGAGTCACAGATCGAGTGGACAGAAGTGTACAAGATGAGAGTCACAGATCGAGTGGACAGAGGTGCACAAGATGAGAGTCACAGATCGAGTGGACAGAGGTGCACAAGATGAGAGTCACAGATCGAGTGGACGGAGGTGCACAAGATGATGAGAGTCACAGATCGAGTGTACAGAGGTGCACAAGATGAGAGTCACAGATCGAGTGGACAGAGGTGTACAAGATGAGAGTCACAGATCGAGTGGACAGAGGTGTACAAGATGATAATATTCACAGATCGAGTGGACAAAGGTGTACAAGATGAGAGTCACAGATTGAGGGGACAGAGGTGTACAAGATGAAGAGAGTCACAGATCGAATGGACAGAGGTGTACAAGGTGCTAATATTCACAGATTGTGTGGACAGAGGTGTACAAGATGAAAGTCACAGATCGAGTGGACAGGGGTGTACAAGATGAGAGGCACAAATCGAGTAGACAGAGGTGTACAAGATGATAATAGTCACAGATCAAGTGGATAGACGGGTAAAAGATGATGAGAGTCACAGATCGAGTGGACAGAGGTGTACAAGATGATGAAAGTCACAGATCGAGTTCACAGAGGTGTACAAGATGAGAGTCACAGATCGAGTGGACAGAGGTGCACAAGATGAGAGTCACAGATCGAGTGGACAGAGGTGTAGAAGATGATGAGAGTCACAGATCGAGTGGACGGAGGTGCACAAGATGATGAGAGTCACAGATCGAGTGGACAAAGGTGTACAAGATGAGAGTCACAGATCGAATGGACATGGGGTAAAAGATGATAAGAGTAACAGATCGAGTGGACAGAAGTGTACAAGATGAGAGTCACAGATCGAGTGGACAGAGGTGTACAAGATGAGAGTCACAGATCGAGTGGACAGAGGTGTACAAGATGAGAGTCACAGATCGAGTGGACAGAGGTGTACAAGATGATAATATTCACAGATCGAGTGGACAGAGGTGTACAAGATGAGAGTCACAGATCGAGTGGACAGAGGTGTACAAGATGATGAGAGTCACAGATCGAGTGGACAGAGGTGTACAAGGTGCTAATATTCACAGATTGAGTGGACAGAGGTGTACAAGATGATGAGAAAGTGGACAGAGGTGTACAAGATGAAAGTCACAGATCGAGTGGACAGGGGTGTACAAGATGAGAGTCACAGATCGAGTGGACAGAGGTGTACAATATGAGAGTCAAAGATGGAGTGGACAGGGGTGTACAAGATGAGAGTCACAGATCGAGTGGACAGAGGTGTACAAGATGATAATAGTCACAGATCAAGTGGACAGAGGTGTACAAGATGATGAGAGTCACAGATCGAGTGGACAGAGGTGTACAAGATGATGAGAGTCACAGATCGAGTGGACAGAGGTGTACAAGATGAGAGTCACAGATCGAGTGGACAGAGGTGTACAAGATGAGAGTCACAGATCGAGTGGACAGAGGTGTACAAGATGATGAGAGTCACAGATCGAGTGGACAGAGGTGTACAAGATGAAGAGAGTCACAGATCGAGTGGACAGAGGTGTACAAGATGATGAGAGTCACAGATCGAGTGGACAGAGGTGTACAAGATGAAGAGAGTCACAGATCGAATGGACAAAGGTGTACAAGATGACGAGAGTCAGACATCGAGTGGACAGAGGTGTACAAGATGATGAGAGTCACAGATCGAGTGGACAAAGTTGTACAAGATGAGAGTCACAGATCGAGTGGACAGAGGTGTACAAGATGAGAGTCACAGATCGAGTGGACAGAGGTGTACAAGATGATGAGAGTCACAGATCAAGTGGACAGAGGTGTACAAGATGATGAGAGTCACAGATCGAGTGGACAAAGGTGTACAAGATGAGAGTCACAGATCGAGTGGACAGAGGTGTACAAGATGAGAGTCACAGATCGAGTGGACAGAGGTGTACAAGATGATAATATTCACAGATCGAGTGGACAGAGGTGTACAAGATGAGAGTCACAGATCGAGTGGACAGAGGTGTACAAGATGATGAGAGTCACAGATCGAGTGGACAGAGGTGTACAAGGTGCTAATATTCACAGATTGAGTGGACAGAGGTGTACAAGATGAAAGTCACAGATCGAGTGGACAGGGGTGTACAAGATGAGAGGCACAAATCGAGTAGACAGAGGTGTACAAGATGATAATAGTCACAGATCAAGTGGATAGACGGGTAAAAGATGATGAGAGTCACAGATCGAGTGGACAGAGGTGTACAAGATGATGAGAGTCACAGATCGAGTGGACAGAGGTGTACAAGATGAGAGTCACAGATCGAGTGGACAGAGGTGTACAAGATGAGAGTCACAGATCGAGTGGACAGAGGTGTAGAAGATGATGAGAGTCACAGATCGAATGGACAGAGGTGTACAAAGATGAGAGTCACAGACCAAGTGGACAGAGGTGTACAAGATGATGAGAGTCACAGATCGAGTGGACAAAGGTGTACAAGATGAGAGTCACAGATCGAATGGACACGGGGTAAAAGATGATAAGAGTAACAGATCGAGTGGACAGAAGTGTACAAGATGAGAGTCACAGATCGAGTGGACAGAGGTATACAAGATGAGAGTCACAGATCGAGTGGACAGAGGTGTACAAGATGAGAGTCACAGATCGAGTGGACAGAGGTGTACAAGATGATGAGAGTCACAGATCGAGTGGACAGAGGTGCACAAGGTGCTAATATTCACAGATCGAGTGGACAGTGGTGTACAAGATGAGAGTCAGAGATCGAGTGGACAGAGGTGTACAAGATGATGAGAGTCACAGTTCGAGTGGACAGAGGTGTACAAGATGATGAGAGTCACAGATCGAGTGGACAGAGGTGTACAAGATGATGAGAGTCACAGATCGAGTGGACAGAGGTGTACAAGATGAGAGTCACAGATCGAGTGGACAGAGGTGTACAAGATGAGAGTCACAGATCGAGTGGACAGAGGTGTACAAGATGAGAGTCACAGATCGAGTGGACAGAGGTGTACAAGATGATGAGAGTCACAGATCGAGTGGACAGAGGTGTACAAGATGATGAGAGTCACAGATCGAGTGGACAGAGGTGTACAAGATGACAGTCACAGGTCGAGTGGATAGAGGTGTACAAGATGATGAGAGTCAGAGATCGAGTGGACAGAGGTATACAAGATGAGAGTCACAGATCGAGTGGACAGAGGTGTACAAGATGATGAGAGTCACAGATCGAGTGGACAAAGGTGTACAAGATGAGAGTCACAGATCGAGTGGACAGAGGTGTACAAGATGAGAGTCACAGGTCGAGTGGACAGAGGTGTACAAGATGATGAGAGTCACAGATCAAGTGGATAGACGGGTAAAAGATGATGAGAGTCACAGATCGAGTGGACAGAGGTGTACAAGGTGCTTATATTCACAGATTGTGTGGACAGAGGTGTACAAGATGAAAGTCACAGATCGAGTGGACAGAGGTGTACAAGATGAGAGTCACAGATCGAGCGGACAGAGGTGTACAAGATGATGAGAGTCACAGATCAAGTGGATAGACGGGTAAAAGATGATGAGAGTCACAGATCGAGTGGACAGAGGTGTACAAGATGATGAAAGTCACAGATCGAGTTCACAGAGGTGTACAAGATGAGAGTCACAGATCGAGTGGACAGAGGTGCACAAGATGAGAGTCACAGATCGAGTGGACAGAGGTGTAGAAGATGATGAGAGTCACAGATCGAGTGGACGGAGGTGCACAAGATGATGAGAGTCACAGATCGAGTGGACAAAGGTGTACAAGATGATGAGAGTCACAGATCGAGTGGACACAGCTGTACAAGATGATGAGAGTCTCAGATCGAGTCGACAGAGGTGTAGAACATGAGAGTCAGAGATCGAGTGGACAAAGGTATACAAGATGAGAGTCACAGATCGAGTGGACAGAGGTGTACAAGATGAGAGTCACAGATCGAGTGGACAGAGGTGTACAAGATGATGAGAGTCACAGATCGAGTGGACAAAGGTGTACAAGATGAGAGTCACAGATCGAATGGACAGAGGGGTAAAAGATGATAAGAGTAACAGATCGAGTGGACAGAAGTGTACAAGATGAGAGTCACAGACCAAGTGGACAGAGGTGTACAAGATGATGAGAGTCACAGATCGAGTCGACAGAGGTGTAGACCATGAGAGTCAGAGATCGAGTGGACAAAGGTATACAAGATGAGAGTCACAGATCGAGTGGACAGAGGTGTACAAGATGATGAGAGTCACAGATCGAGTGGACAGAGGTGTACAAGATGATGAGAGTCACAGATCGAGTGGACAAAGGTGTACAAGATGAGAGTCGCAGATCGAGTGGACAGAGGTGTACAAGATGAGAGTCACAGATCGAGTGGACAGAGGTGTACAAGATGAGAGTCACAGATCGAGTGGACAGAGGTGTACAAGATGAGAGTCACAGATCGAGTGGACAGAGGTGTACAAGATGATGAGAGTCACAGATCGAGTGGACAGAGGTGTACAAGATGATGAGAGTCACAGATCGAGTGGACAGAGGTGTACAAGATGAGAGTCACAGATCGAGTGGACAGAGGTGTACAAGATGATGAGAGTCACAGATCGAGTGGACAGAGGTGTACAAGATGAGAGTCACAGATCGAGTGGACAGAGGTGCACAAGATGAGAGTCACAGATCGAGTGGACAGAGGTGTACAAGATGAGAGTCACAGACCAAGCGGACAGAGGTGTACAAGATGATGAGAGTCACAGATCAAGTGGATAGACGGGTAAAAGATGATGAGAGTCACAGATCGAGTGGACAGAGGTGTACAAGATGAGAGTCACAAATCGAGTGGACAGAGGTGTACAAGATGAGAGTCAGAGATCGACTGGACAGAGGTGTACAAGATGAGAGTCACAGACCAAGTGGACAGAGGTGTACAAGATGATGAGAGTCACAGATCGAGTGGACAAAGGTGTACAAGATGAGAGTCACAGATCGAATGGACACGGGTAAAAGATGATAAGAGTCACAGGTCGAGTGGATAGAGGTGTACAAGATGATGAGAGTCAGAGATCGAGTGGACAGAGGTATACAAGATGAGAGTCACAGATCAAGTGGACAGAGGTGCACAAGATGATGAGAGTCACAGGTCGAGTAGATAGAGGTTTACAAGATTATGAGAGTCACAGATCGAGTGGACAGAGGTGTACAAGGTGCTAATATTCACAGATCGAGTGGACAAAGGTGTACAAGATGAGAGTCACAGATTGAGGGGACAGAGGTGTACAAGATGAAGAGAGTCACAGATCGAGTGGACGGAGTTGTACAAGGTGCTAATATTCACAGATTGAGTTGAGAGAGGTGTACAAGATGATGAGAGTCACAGATCGAGTGGACATGGGTGTACAAGATGAGAGTCACAGATCGAGTGGACAGAGGTGTACAAGATGATGAGAGTCACAGATCGAGTGGACAGAGGTGTACAAGATGATGAGAGTCACAGATCGAGTGGACAAAGGTGTACAAGATGAGAGTCACAGATCGAGTGGACAGAGGTGTACAAGATGAGAGTCACAGATCGAGTGGACAGAGGTGTACAAGATGAGAGTCACAGATCGAGTGGACAGAGGTGTACAAGATGAGAGTCACAGATCGAGTGGACAGAGGTGTACAAGATGAGAGTCAGAGATCGAGTGGACAGAGGTGTACAAGATGAGAGTCACAGATCGAGTGGACAGAGGTGTACAAGATGATGAGAGTCACAGATCGAGTGGACAGAGGTGTACAAGATGAGAGTCACAGATCGAGTGGACAGAGGTGTACAAGATGAGAGTCACAGATCGAGTGGACAGAGGTGTACAAGATGATGAGAGTCACAGATCGAGTGGACAGAGGTGCACAAGATCATGAGAGTCACTGATCAAGTGGACAGAGGTGTACAAGATGAGAGTCACAGATCGAGTGGACAGAGGTGTACAAGATGAAGAGACTCACAGATCGAATGGACAAAGGTGTACAAGATGACGAGAGTCAGACATCGAGTGGACAGAGGTGTACAAGATGATGAGAGTCACAGATCGAGTGGACAAAGGTGTACAAGATGAGAGTCACAGATCGAGTGGACAGAGGTGTACAAGGTGCTAATATTCACAGATCGAGTGGACAGCGGTGTACAAGATTAGAGTCACAGGTCGAGTGGATAGAGGTGTACAAGATGATGAGAGTCACAGATCGAGTGGACAGAGGTGTACAAGGTGCTAATATTCACAGATTGTGTGGACAGAGGTGTACAAGATGAAAGTCACAGATCGAGTGGACAGGGGTGTACAAGATGAGAGGCACAAATCGAGTAGACAGAGGTGTACAAGATGATAATAGTCACAGATCAAGTGGATAGACGGGTAAAAGATGATGAGAGTCACAGATCGAGTGGACAGAGGTGTACAAGATGATGAGAGTCACAGATCGAGTGCACAGAGGTGTACAAGATGAGAGTCACAGATCGAGTGGACAGAGGTGCACAAGATGATGAGAGTCACAGTTCGAGTGGACAGAGGTGTACAAGATGATGAGAGTCACAGATCGAGTGGACGGAGGTGCACAAGATGATGAGAGTCACAGATCGAGTGGACAAAGGTGTACAAGATGATGAGAGTCACAGATCGAGTGGACACAGCTGTACAAGATGATGAGAGTCTCAGATCGAGTCGACAGAGGTGTAGAACATGAGAGTCAGAGATCGAGTGGACAAAGGTATACAAGATGAGAGTCACAGATCGAGTGGACAGAGGTGTACAAGATGAGAGTCACAGACCAAGTGGACAGAGGTGTACGAGATGATGAGAGTCACAGATCGAGTGGACAAAGGTGTACAAGATGAGAGTCACAGATCGAATGGACAGAGGGGTAAAAGATGAAGAGTCACAGATCGAGTGGACAGAGGTGTACAAGATGAGAGTCACAGATCGAGTGGACAGAGGTGTACAAGATGATGAGAGTCACAGATCGAGTCGACAGAGGTGTAGAACATGAGAGTCAGAGATCGAGTGGACAGAGGTATACAAGATGAGAGTCACAGATCGAGTGGACAGAGGTGTACAAGATGAGAGTCACAGACAAAGTGGACAGAGGTGTACAAGATGATGAGAGTCACAGATCGACTGGACAGAGGTGTACAAGATGACAGTCACAGGTCGAGTGGATAGAGGTGTACAAGATGATGAGAGTCAGAGATCGAGTGGACAGAGGTATACAAGATGAGAGTCACAGATCAAGTGGACAGAGGTGCACAAGATGATGAGAGTCACAGTTCGAGTGGACAGAGGTGTACAAGATGATGAGAGTCACAGATCGAGTGGACAGAGGTGTACAAGATGAGAGTCACAGATCGAGTGGACAGAGGTGTACAAGATGAGAGTCACAGATCGAGTGGACAGAGGTGTACAAGATGATGAGAGTCACAGATCGAGTGGACAGAGGTGTACAAGATGATGAGAGTCACAGATCGAGTGGACAAAGGTGTACAAGATGAGAGTCGCAGATCGAGTGGACAGAGGTTTACAAGATGAGAGTCACAGATCGAATGGACAGAGGTGTACAAGATGAGAGTCACAGACCAAGTGGACAGAGGTGTACAAGATGATGAGAGTCACAGATCGAGTGGACAAAGGTGTACAAGATGAGAGTCACAGATCGAGTGGACAGAGGTGTACAAGATGAGAGAGTCACAGATCGAGTGGACAGAGGTGTACAAGATGAAGAGAGTCACAGATCGAGTGGACAGAGGTGTACAAGATGATGAGAGTCACAGATCGAGTGGACAGAGGTGTACAAGATGATGAGAGTCACAGATCGAGTGGACAGAGGTGTACAAGATGAGAGTCACAGATCGAGTGGACAGAGGTGTACAAGATGAGAGTCACAGATCGAGTGGACAGAGGTGTACAAGATGAGAGTCACAGATCGAGTGGACAGAGGTGTACAAGATGAGAGTCACAGATCGAGTGGACAGAGGTGTACAAGATGATAATATTCACAGATCGAGTGGACAGAGGTGTACAAGATGAGAGTCACAGATCGAGTGGACAGAGGTGTACAAGATGAAGAGAGTCACAGATCGAGTGGACAGAGGTGTACAAGGTGCTAATATTCACAGATTGTGTGGACAGAGGTGTACAAGATGAAAGTCACAGATCGAGTGGACAGGGGTGTACAAGATGAGAGGCACAGATCGAGTGGACAGAGGTGTACAAGATGAAAATAGTCACAGATCAAGTGGATAGACGGGTAAAAGATGATGAGAGTCACAGATCGAGTGGACAGAGGTGTACAAGATGATGAGAGTCACAGATCGAGTGGACAGAGGTGTACAAGATGAAGAGAGTCACAGATCGAGTGGACAGAGGTGTACAAGATGACGAGAGTCAGAGATCGAGTGGACAGAGGTGTACAAGATGATGAGAGTCACGGATCCAGTGGACAGAAGTGTACAAGATGAAGAGAGTCACAGATCGAATGGACAAAGGTGTACAAGATGACGAGAGTCAGAGATCGAGTGGACAGAGGTGTACAAGATGAGAGTCACAGATCGAGTGGACAGAGGTGTACAAGATGAGAGTCAGAGATCGAGTGCACAGAGGTGTACAAATGATGAGAGTCACAGATCGAGTCGACAGAGGTGTAGAACATGAGAGTCAGAGATCGAGTGGACAAAGGTATACAAGATGAGAGTCACAGATCGAGTGGACAGAGGTGTACAAGATGAGAGTCACAGATCGAGTGGACAGAGGTGTACAAGATGATGAGAGTCACAGATCGAGTGGACAAAGGTGTACAAGATGAGAGTCACAGATCGAGTGGACAGAGGTGTACAAGATGACAGTCACAGATCGAGTGCACAGAGGTGTACAAGATGAGAGTCACAGATCTAGTCGACAGAGGTGTAGAACATGAGAGTCAGAGATCGAGTGGACAGAGGTGTACAAGATGAGAGTCACAGATCGAGTGGACAGAGGTGTACAAGATGAGAGTCAGAGATCGACTGGACAGAGGTGTACAAGATGAGAGTCACAGGTCGAGTGGACAGAGGTGTACAAGATGATGAGAGTCACAGATCGAGTGGACAGAGGTGTACAAGATGATGAGAGTCACAGATCGAGTGGACAGAGGTGTACAAGATGAGAGTCACAGATCGAGTGGACAGAGGTGTACAAGATGAGAGTCACAGATCGAGTGGACAGAGGTGTACAAGATGATGAGAGTCACAGATCGAGTGGACAGAGGTGTACAAGATGATGAGAGTCACAGATCGAGTGGACAAAGGTGTACAAGATGAGAGTCACAGATCGAATGGACACGGGTAAAAGATGATAAGAGTAACAGATCGAGTGGACAGAAGTGTACAAGATGAGAGTCACAGATCGAGTGGACAGAGGTATACAAGATGAGAGTCACAGATCGAGTGGACAGAGGTGTACAAGATGAGAGTCACAGATCGAGTGGACAAAGGTGGACAAGATGAGAGTCACAGATCGAGTGGACAGAGGTGTACAAGATGAGAGTCACAGATCGAGTGGACAGAGGTGTACAAGATGATAATATTCACAGATCGAGTGTACAGAGGTGTACAAGATGAGAGTCACAGATCGAGGGGACAGAGGTGTACAAGATGAAGAGAGTCACAGATCGAGTGGACAGAGGTGTACAAGGTGCTAATATTCACAGATTGTGTGGACAGAGGTGTACAAGATGAAAGTCACAGATCGAGTGGACAGGGGTGTACAAGATGAGAGGCACAAATCGAGTAGACAGAGGTGTACAAGATGATAATAGTCACAGATCAAGTGGATAGACGGGTAAAAGATGATGAGAGTCACAGATCGAGTGGACAGAGGTGTACAAGATGATGAAAGTCACAGATCGAGTTCACAGAGGTGTACAAGATGAGAGTCACAGATCGAGTGGACAGAGGTGCACAAGATGAGAGTCACAGATCGAGTGGACAGAGGTGTACAAGATGATGAGAGTCACGGATCCAGTGGACAGAAGTGTACAAGATGAAGAGAGTCACAGATCGAATGGACAAAGGTGTACAAGATGACGAGAGTCAGACATCGAGTGGACAGAGGTGTACAAGATGATGAGAGTCACAGATCGAGTGGACAGAGGTGTACAAGATGAGAGTCACAGATCGAGTGGACAGAGGTGTACAAGATGATGAGAGTCAGAGATCGAGTGGACAGAGGTGTACAAGATGAGAGTCACAGATCGAGTGGACAGAGGTGTACAAGATGATGAGAGTCACAGATCGAGTGGACAAAGGTGTACAAGATGAGAGTCACAGATCGAGTGGACAGAGGTGTACAAGATGATGAGAGTCACAGATCGAGTGGACAGAGGTGTACAAGATGAGAGTCACAGATCGAGTGGACAGAGGTGTACAAAGATGAGAGTCACAGAGAGTCGACAGAGGTGTAGAACATGAGAGTCAGAGATCGAGTGGACAGAGGTATACAAGATGAGAGTCACAGATCAAGTGGACAGAGGTGCACAAGATGATGAGAGTCACAGTTCGAGTGGACAGAGGTGTACAAGATGATGAGAGTCACAGATCGAGTGGACAGAGGTGTACAAGATGAGAGTCACAGATCGAGTGGACAGAGGTGTACCAAGATGAGAGTCACAGATCGAGTGGACAGAGGTGTACAAGATGAGAGTCACAGATCGAGTGGACAGAGGTGTACAAGATGAGAGTCACAGATCGAGTGGACAGAGGTGTACAAGATGATGAGAGTCACAGATCGAGTGGACAGAGGTGTACAAGATGAGAGTCACAGATCGAGTGGACAGAGGTGTACAAGATGATGAGAGTCACAGATCGAGTGGACAGAGGTGTACAAGATGAGAGTCACAGATCGAGTGGACAGAGGTGTACAAGATGAAGAGACTCACAGATCGAATGGACAAAGGTGTACAAGATGACGACAGTCAGAGATCGAGTGGACAGAGGTGTACAAGATGATGAGAGTCACAGATCGAGTGGACAGAGGTGTACAAGATGAGAGTCACAGATCGAGTGGACAGAGGTGTACAAGATGATGAGAGTCACAGATCGAGTGGACAGAGGTGTACAAGATGATGAGAGTCACAGATCGAGTGGACAGAGGTGTACAAGATGAGAGTCACAGATCGAGTGGACAGAGGTGTACAAGATGAGAGTCACAGATCGACTGGACAGAGGTGTACAAGATGACAGTCACAGGTCGAGTGGATAGAGGTGTACAAGATGATGAGAGTCACAGATCGAGTGGACAGAGGTGTACAAGATGAGAGTCACAGATCGAATGGACACGGGTAAAAGATGATAAGAGTCACAGATCGAGTGGACAGAGGTGTACAAGATGAGAGTCACAGATCGAGTGGACAGAGGTGTACAAGATGAGAGTCACAGATCGAGTGGACAGAGGTGTACAAGATGAGAGTCACAGATCGAGTGGACAGAGGTGTACAAGATGAAGAGTCACAGATCGAGTGGACAGAGGTGTACAAGATGAGAGTCAGAGATCGACTGGACAGAGGTGTACAAGATGACAGTCACAGGTCGAGTGGATAGAGGTTTACAAGATTATGAGAGTCACAGATCGAGTGGACAGAGGTGTACAAGGTGCTAATATTCACAGATCGAGTGGACAGTGGTGTACAAGATGAGAGTCAGAGATCGACTGGACAGAGGTGTACAAGATGACAGTCACAGGTCGAGTGGATAGAGGTGTACAAGATGATGAGAGTCACAGATCGAGTGGACAGAGGTGTACAAGATGATGAGAGTCACACATCGAGTGGACAGAGGTGTACAAGATGATGAGAGTCACAGATCGAGTGGACAGAGGTGCACAAGATCATGAGAGTCACTGATCAAGTGGACAGAGGTGTACAAGATGAGAGTCACAGATCGAGTGGACAGAGGTGTACAAGATGATGAGAGTCACGGATCCAGTGGACAGAAGTGTACAAGATGAAGAGAGTCACAGATCGAATGGACAAAGGTGTACAAGATGACGAGAGTCAGACATCGAGTGGACAGAGGTGTACAAGATGATGAGAGTCACAGATCGAGTCGACAGAGGTGTAGAACATGAGAGTCAGAGATCGAGTGGACAGAGGTATACGAGATGAGAGTCACAGATCGAGTGGACACAGGTGTACAAGATGAGAGTCACAGATCGAGTGGACAGAGGTGTACAAGATGATGAGAGTCACAGATCGAGTGGACAGAGGTGTACAAGATGAGAGTCAGAGATCGAGTGGACAGAGGTGTACAAGATGAGAGTCACAGATCGAGTGGACAGAGGTGTACAAGATGATGAGAGTCACAGATCGAGTGCACAGAGGTGTACAAGATGAGAGAGTCACAGATCGAGTCGACAGAGGTGTAGAACATGAGAGTCAGAGATCGAGTGGACAGAGGTATACAAGATGAGAGTCACAGATCGAGTGGACAGAGGTGTACAAGATGATGAGAGTCAGACATCGAGTGGACAGAGGTGTACAAGATGATGAGAGTCACAGATCGAGTGGACAAAGTTGTACAAGATGAGAGTCACAGATCGAGTGGACAGAGGTGTACAAGATGACAGTCACAGATCGAGTGGACAGAGGTGTACAATGATGAGAGTCACAGATCGAGTGGACAGAGGTGTACAAGATGAGAGTCAGAGATCGACTGGACAGAGGTGTACAAGATGACAGTCACAGGTCGAGTGGACAGAGGTGTACAAGATGATGAGAGTCACAGATCGAGTGGACAGAGGTGTACAAGATGATGAGAGTCACAGATCGAGTGGACAGAGGTGTACAAGATGAGAGTCAGAGATCGACTGGACAGAGGTGTACAAGATGACAGTCACAGGTCGAGTGGATAGAGGTTTACAAGATTATGAGAGTCACAGATCGAGTGGACAGAGGTGTACAAGGTGCTAATATTCACAGATCGAGTGGACAGTGGTGTACAAGATGAGAGTCAGAGATCGACTGGACAGAGGTGTACAAGATGACAGTCACAGGTCGAGTGGATAGAGGTGTACAAGATGATGAGAGTCACAGATCAAGTGGACAGAGGTGTACAAGATGATGAGAGTCACAGATCGAGTGGACAGAGGTGTACAAGATGATGAGAGTCACAGATCGAGTGGACAGAGGTGTACAAGATGAGAGTCACAGATCGAGTGGACAGAGGTGTACAAGATGAGAGTCACAGATCGAGTGGACAGAGGTGTACAAGATGATGAGAGTCACAGATCGAGTGGACAGAGGTGTACAAGATGATGAGAGTCACAGATCGAATGGACAAAGGTGTACAAGATGACGAGAGTCAGACATCGAGTGGACAGAGGTGTACAAGATGATGAGAGTCACAGATCGAGTCGACAGAGGTGTAGAACATGAGAGTCAGAGATCGAGTGGACAGAGGTATACAAGATGAGAGTCACAGATCAAGTGGACAGAGGTGCACAAGATGATGAGAGTCACAGTTCGAGTGGACAGAGGTGTACAAGATGATGAGAGTCACAGATCGAGTGGACAGAGGTGTACAAGATGATGAGAGTCACAGATCGAGTGGACAAAGGTGTACAAGATGAGAGTCACAGATCGAGTGGACAGAGGTGTACAAGATGATGAGAGTCACAGATCGAGTGGACAGAGGTGTACAAGATGCTAATATTCACAGATCGAGTGGACAGAGGTGTACAAGATGATGAGAGTCACAGATCGAGTCGACAGAGGTGTACAAGATGATGAGAGTCACAGATCGAGTGGACAGAGGTGTACAAGATGAGAGTCACAGATCGAGTGGACAGAGGTGTACAAGATGAGAGTCACAGATCGAGTGGACAGAGGTGTACAAGATGATGAGAGTCACAGATCGAGTGGACAAAGGTGTACAAGATGAGAGTCACAGATCGAGTGGACAGAGGTGTACAAGATGAGAGTCACAGATCGAGTGGACAGAGGTGTACAAGATGAAGAGACTCACAGATCGAATGGACAAAGGTGTACAAGATGACGACAGTCAGACATCGAGTGGACAGAGGTGTACAAGATGAGAGTCACAGATCGAGTGGACAGAGGTGTACAAGATGATGAGAGTCACATTTCGTGTGGACAGAGGTGTACAAGATGAGAGTCACAGATCGAGTGGACAGAGGTGTACAAGATGAAGAGAGTCACAGATCGAGTGGACAGAGGTGTACAATTCA